>NC_056727.1:994133779-994271776 GCF_019279795.1 Protopterus annectens | reverse complement strand
CCCCTGTCTTGTAGGGCGACTGGTGTGCTTCCTGGTGTAAATTTCCTCTCTCCCATCCAATCGTTAATTTTCTGTTTGAAGAGGGCCAAAGAGGTGCTCTGCTCGATATGTATGGGCAGTCTATTCATCACCTCAGCCTGTAGTGTTTCCAAGTTATAGACCCTCATGGCAGTGGTACCATTTATTTTCATCCACCATGACAGGGTTTTCCTCAGGACTAATCCATCTTCATGTCTAGGGTGGTCACTGGTATTTCTCTGAATCAAGCCATTCATCTGCCTACATTCTTTCCCAACCCTCAGAACAAAGGCGAGAAGAATATTTAATTCTTTGGATTTGCACAGGCAGCTCCCACTTTTATGTTAACAGGATAAAATCTTTGAGAAAATCTGACAAGCTTTGTATTACATTTCTCTCTGGCTGTGAGGAGAAGCCAGCTTCTAAATAGACCATCTTTAAAAGCATCTCCCACTGCATCTTTCTTTTCTAGCCATCATATCAAAAAAAAAAAAAACAAACACTCCTGAAATGATTGTTATACTCCACAAGGGCCACAGCTACATCTGCTGCCTTTCTAAAGGGAGTCCCTACTGAGGATGTTTTGGAAGCAACCACCTGGTAATCTGTGCACGTATTCACAAACCACTACCACTTGGCATCCTTTTCTAAGTCTAGAACAGGATTTGCCACTGCCATCTTTCATGGCGTCCTCTCCTCCTTAATCTCCTTCCACCCTCTCTAAAGCTTTGGGAATCTTCCCAGAATTCAGAACTGCAGCAGTGAAACACAAAGACCATAATATAGTTGTGTACACTTAACATAAATGTAGCTGTTTGAGTGTATTCACTGTGGCAATAGTTTTCTCTCCCTCCTGCTCTCTTGGCTTACTACGTAGTCTACCATTGAACTAATCCAGCCACGTGACCCCCCTACCCCCATTTGGCTCCCCTGCTTTAAGGGTCGTCTTCCTTAGTTCCCTCCTGTTCACTTAGGGCTCCTTCTCCTAGTGGACAAAGAAATACTGAAATCATGACGCAGACTTGACTCCCTTTATACCAAGGTGTACTGATGTCTGTCAGCCTGGGGGACGGAAAGAGTTTTCTCTGGTAGTCAGGTCAGCCGAGTGCTTTCACGGCAGGAAATCCAACAAGCGGGCTTTTCCGCTTTGAGCAGTGGAGGCTCTGCTTTGCCATTTTTGATTGGCTTGTGTGCTGGTTTCCGAGCCCATTAAAACTTTCAAAGCATCTCTCAAGCAACTGGAAACTACACTTAACCAGTATCTATCAATCCCCACTTGTGCCGGTTAAGTGAGAGTTTACTGTAATAGTTTGGGATATCCTTGATGTGGTAACCCTTGACCAGCTCAAATACCAAACAATTCATCCTCTCCTCCAGGGGTGGCAGATGCCCAGTACTTTACATCAGGATGCCTGGCTATAAGTTTTGTTGGCCAGTACATTGATTTCAGTTCTTTCTTGCCTTCCGAACCAGAAGCATCTGGTTTATACAGTAGACCAGTCAGTCTGTGCCAGAGATTATCTCAAGCTGTTTGGGGAACCTTTTCTTGTTTAGATTGGACTGTGTAATCCATTTGTGTGGAAAGTAAATTCCACATCCATACTCTGTCCTTTTCTTGCCTGGGCCAGGAGCATGATATGCCAGATTTTACCCCCTGTGCTTATTTTAATAGCCAAACTGTTAAGCATAGGGCTGATTCATTAGCTGAACCCTTAAACAGTGAGAAGGAACATTAGGGGCATTCTTGCTATATGGTCTCCACCAGTTACACCAAGTTCGACCCCTGTCTTTAAAGTAAGGGAGAAGCATCCAAAGCATGTTAATGTAGCTGATGGCAATGTTTTGCTGTCTGACAAGTCCACCCAAACTTGTGTTTGTTGGAGGTGATGCTTTCGCAATCCCCTGCAGTGAAGGAGTGTATGGCTGAGGTCTCTAACAAAACCATTTGAGACAGGTGTGCCAGCAGCTCACTCTGTCCACACTTGGGGAGTCTGGTTGTTGGTTTTGTGTGGGGCTGCATTGCAGGCCTATCCAACTTGCCGAATCAGGTGTCTTCAGAGGTGGAACTCCCCTAGTTTAGAGGAGTTCTAGGTGGATTGAGGGCAGAGGGCAGACCATGGCTGCCCACCCACTGCCTGGCTACAGTACATCCTTCACCACAAGAAGACCCAAGCCCTAAGGCCAAGATTAAAAAGACTGCTTCTAGCTTACAGTAGCTTAGACTTTCTGGCTGCCAGCCCTACCAGCATGATCCACTTTGGCTGAGGATCTCCTGCAAATTTTGATATCTAAGCATCCGTTGCATACTTTTACCAAGCACTGCAGTTTGCCTGCTTTTACAAGACTATGGGTTGATGTGACATAGCTGTTTTTGTATGGCATTCTGATGTCTGCATACTTCCTTATACCCAGGTATCCTGACGTCAGAAGGGTGTCCCCTAACCCAGGTGGAGGGGATGAAGTCTCTGGTATTCGGGTTAGCCAAGGGCTACTACAGCAAGGCTATCCTATACTGTTACTGCAACAGTGAAGACAGTAATGTTTACATCTGTGAGTGGACATAGCCATACTCTGTGTGGTGGAGATGATTCTTAAGCATGAGCCTCCAAAATCTTAGTCTGATCTTTCCTCTCTCAGCTGTCATTACTTTTCCACCCCAAGCTATCTTATTCTACGTGGACAGTGAACTGCTACTTCGCTCAACTCCTGTCCTCTTCTCTTTATTAAAAATATTCAGCTTTTCATTAGTAGATTTTTACACGGTCTCTTCCACCGATAAAAATGTGCCTGACCTCTGCATGAAATTAGACTTGTGCAGAATAAAATCTGTTTCATTAAGTCTTGCACAGTTTCTTGTTTTTTTAATCTTCTGATTACTCTTCCCACACAGTAGAATCTCTCTTGATCTGTATGCACAAGTACCTCATTTTATGTGTACTTAACTATGGTTATTGTTGAACCAGTGCATACTTGGATGCATAGTTTACCACTGTTGCTCTTTGTTTTAATTTTATATTCCGAAGAGATTCCCAAGCTTTTTCAAAATGTTCCACAATACAAAAACATATTTTGTGGATTTTTCAATGATCACTGTTCAGTGTAATGTAGGTCAAATTCTGAGGCCACCTGAGGTCTTGAGTTTGCTAAGAAATATTCCATAGTCATGTGCTCAGTCTTTTAACTGTATCTACTAACCTCTTGAAGTTCCAAGGTCTCGAGTACAAAATATGTACAAATAACACTAACTTCTTTTCCTGTTATCTTTGAATTTGTGAAACCTTTATTTTCTCTGCTGATGACTAATTATAAAGCAGATAACATGGAAGACAGAAGACTTAACTTCCAGGTTCATGTTTCTGTTCAATTTAGCAGTACCAGTGTTTTCTTGCACACTGCTTCTCTCTGTTGTTGACCATATCTATCAATTTTGGCCTCATCTTTGCCATTTTGTTAGCTACTGTAGATATAATCATGGTTTAAAGCCATAGTGGATCTACAGAGCTGCCTTAGCTTTCTTCCAAGATGATTGGGCTCCCTTTTCCTTTAAAACATTATCTAACAAAGCCTTCAGGTCTTTCACTTTCTTCACTCATAACTTCCAGATTTTCACAGGAGTAAGTTTCCACTCGAAAACTGTACTTTGAGACTTGCCTGTTAGTTGACTATACAATATTTTTATTTTATTTCCCGTCTTTGCCATTTGTTGCGCTTCATCTTCCGCTGATTTTGGCATCACCAAGTCTCCCATTAATATTTAGATTTGTGGTTTATCTTTGTTTTCCCAGTTCGTCTGCATAAAGAGACTAGACTTCCAGGAGCCTTCATTTGTGTGGTGGCTAGGCAAGTATCCCTACCCCTTTCCACTCTTGTGCTGATATGCTGTTAAACTAGGTGTGTTATTAGGAGTGGCATGAGAATGGGCCCATCCCTGGACATTAGCCCAACTACCCCTCTTGCACACCAAGCCTGGCAGTCATTCTTGCTAGAGTTCTGGCTTGTGCAGGGGCTTAATGAGATCTCTGCTCAACCTGCTCTTCATCTCTCCAGACTAGACATGCCCATCCTGCATGACTACACTATCAAATGCCCAAGCCATTAATTAATTCCCTTTCTTGTAGCTTTGTGCATCAGATTGGAGGTGAGTATCGCCTCGCCTATAGTTTCATGACTTTGCCTAGCAGCTCCACATATGGGCTAGAGGATATATTTTTTAATGATTTCTATGATAGTCCAATTGTTCTTGTATCCTAGAGTTAAATTACTTTTACCAGTTGTGTACATGGTAAGTGGAAATATACCCAAGTTCGATCGGAAAATGGTTTGAGACATTTATTTGCACTAGGGATGCATTTGAAGTACACTTCATAGTCTTCACCTGCTACAGATTAATCGGTTTTCACTGAACTCTAATTAGGCATCTCCTGATAAATGTTATCTTTCTTTCTGAATTTAAATTCTTTAATTGTAGCCTTGCAGTACTCTTGACTGAATCTGTTTTCAGAATTGTTTTGTTTTATCAACTTTGTTTTTTCTTAACAGGTGAAAAGCAACAGCATGGTTGGTGGACCTGATCCCTACCTTAAAGAATTTGGGATAGTTGTCCATAATGAAATGACAGAAGTAACAGGAAGAGTTCTGCCTGCACCAATGTTACAGTATGGAGGAAGGGTAAGTAGGCTGCACTTGTATTAATATGGTAAGGTGATGATGAGTTTAACTGTAAGCTGTGCTACTGAAAAAATGTAGCATGGCCAGCTTTCTGGCATAAAGTTGTAAAATCCTAACTTTCTGTAACATGTGTGGGTGTTAAAGGAGATAGCCAGGGAAAGTAGGATTGAGCAGATGTTCTTCGTGTTTCACTGTTGCAGTCATCACACTTGGGTTATCTGCCTGCAGGTAGCCGTCAGTCGGCCCGAATACTAGAGACTTAGTATTTCTGTGTTGGATGCTGTCTCTTCTTCCTTGACATCAGGTCGTCAGGGGTATAAAAACAGGCAGCTGACGCCATTACAATAGTCTTTCTTGCTGAGGAGGAGCCTGAAGCAGTTTGCAAGTGCCGGTCGGCCACTACCTGAATTTTTCATTTTCAAGTTGAATAATCCTGAAGCCTTCTAAAGCTAAGTACCCCGTTGTGGATCCTTTTTTCTTGCTCTGACTGATGTTAGAAAAAGTTAACAGTTGTCTTGCCTGTGGAAAGCAAATACCTCAGATTTTCATGCTTACTGCGTCACCTGTTTAGGCCCAGACCACAACGTTTTCTCTGTCAGTTTTGTGCCTTAACTCCCGAACCATTAGTTGGGCTCTGTCGCTAAATTCTTTCGCTCTCTATCTCCATATTCTGAAATGGCTTCGGTAAGCTATCCAGCTACCGATCTTCTGAAAATATTTAAGAGTAAAGACAGACTGCATAGGTCCAAAATTGGCGATAACTTTTCCGGTAAGCTAGTTGCCAGTCTGCTGTTACTCAGTGAGGTGCATTTGCAGCCCCTGATGCCCACTTCAGTGGATTCGCAGGCCTCTGCTGAGACCCATTTGAAGTCTGGTATGCTGAGAGATGCTTCTTCGTCTATGGAACCAGCGGATGTCTCTACCTTGGATGGGTCTGGAGCCGCTGCGCAGGCACCGGCTTTTGAGGCAGTTTTTCACTTTACCGATGTTTGAAACAAACTGACGACTTAATTTTTAATGAAAACTTCCGAGTTTCTTAGGCCCAGAGTCCGCACTACACCTAGAAAACAGACGACCAGAGGGCATGCTCAGGCACCCATGCCACAAAAACAAATGCTTAGAATGGCTGAAGACCTTATTACGCTGATTAGGGGAAGCCAGCCTTCCCCTGCAAAGAGACAAAGAATCCAAACCCCTTCAGGTTCTACAGACCAGGGGTCCAATGACTCTGACCTTTCTGGTTATGAAGACATGCCCATATCAGCCTATGAGGATTCAGATGCAGAGGAATCCATTCCTTCTGCCTCCCCTTGAGAGGATTTTTCTTTTTTGGTGCTTTGAGAGCATTTCCACTGGTAATACCAGGACTATCCTCAGTCCAAAAAGACTCAGATTTTTAGAGTTGCCTCAGCACAGGCCTTCAGCTATACCCCCTGTCCTGGATGTTGTAGATGATGTTTTCATGGAATCCAGTCTTACTCCAGGCACTACCTCCTGCCCCTAGGAAACCAGATGGGTACTACAGAGTACCCGATACAAGTTTCTTTTCAGGAATCCTACTGCTGACCCAGAGATCATTTCCTGGGGCATAAAGGTATTAAGGCTACTACAGCCAAAAATCCAACCCCTTTGGACAGGGATTCCAGGGCTTTGGACAGATTGGGTAAGAAGGTATATACCACTGCAGCTCTTGCTATCAGGGCATTGAATTGCCAGTTTCAAATGCTAAAATACCAGCAACATGTTATGGAACTTATTAAACAAAAAGGGGTAACTTAGAAAATAAAGAATTGCAGGAGCTTATGCACACTGCAAACCAAGCCAGTAAGCATACTTTGCAGTGTGGCTTTGCCCTGGAAGCATCTTGCAGGGCAGCAGTCACTGGCTCTGTACTGAGAAGACATGCCTGGCTGAAGGAGCAGACCTTGCCAGATCATGTAATATCTAAATTACTAGATGCTCCTTTGAATAAGACTGTTTGACACCAAAGCTGGAGGTTCTTAAAAAGATGGAAGAAAAAGCTAAATGTAGGCAGACTGTTAAAGAATTCCTACAAGTACAACCCCCTAGGTTTAGTAGGCATTGCCTTTCAAAACACTGGTCCATTCCTGCCTCCTCCAGGCCTTCCCAAGCAAGACCCAGAGGAAATGGACCACCCTGACTACAATTTCAAGTTATGCAGAGATCTAAGCAATGGAGTGCCCCCACCCCTAAAGCAGGGAGTGGTAAGCCACCTCCTTATGGAAAAAAAATGGGTGGCTTCACTCTTTTTTTCCCAGCTCCACCCAGTTGCTTGTGCCCCTAGGGGAAAACTTGCCCTTCATGCAAAAAACTGGCCATCCATCACTCAAGACCGATGGGTCCTCAACATTGTATCCCAGGGATATAAATTTTATTTCCATTCACTGCCAACCTCAAACAGGTTTCCAGACCTTTCTTCAAACCAGTGGGCAGAGGCTCAAAGCCAAGTACTTTCCCTGCTCAATATCAGAGCTATTCAGCCTGTTCCAGTAGAACAGAGTCAAGGATTCTAGTCCAGACTCTTCCTGGTACCCAGGGAAAGAGGGCTCTTGGCCCCCAATCCTGGATCTTTCAATTGTCAACATCTTCCTGTTGGTACCAAAATTCAGGATGCTTACCCTGTAACAGTTTCTCCGTATGTTAGGCAAGGATGCTTGGTTAGTCACCCTATGTTAGGCAAGGATGCTTGGTTAGTCACCCTAGACTTAAAAGAAGCCTAACTGCACATCCCCATAAGGGAGTCATGCAGGAAGTATCTACGTTTCAGGACAGGGTCTATGCATCATCAGTTCTATGCACTTCCCTTTGGCTTATCTACTGCCCCCAAGGTATTCACAAAATGCCTGGCTCCAGCTGTTGCATACTGCTGGCAGAGAAATATCCAAATTTACCCACACTTGGACTGCCTGATTCAGGCGGACAGTCAGGGATTGCGATTTCAGCACCTATCATTTGTAAAAAGCCTTCTCACGTCATTGGGGTACACCATCAGCGAAAATAAATCACATTTGGTACCCAGTTAAAAGGTTGTATTCCTGGGAGCAAGCTTGGACACAACTTCCCAGATGGCATTCCACGCTTCAGAAAAATGCGTCTATCAGACAGACTACTTCAAACAAATGGCCACCAGGACCCAGCTAATCTGCAAGAAAAATACTGCAAGCCCTAGGGTTCATGGCCTCAGGTATACTGCTAATTCCATATGCAAGACTGCATATGAGGAAACTTCAGTGGTACTTAAGTCTTTGGTGCCAACATTCTCAGGACCTGGACACGGTCATTCCTATCATACGTTGTCTAAGGACAGAGTTCTTTGGTGGGCAGAAGCATGCAACCACAACAAGGGCCTGCCTTTTACTCAACCCCACGCCACCCAGACCCTGACCACAGACCAATCAGACTATGCATGGGGAGCTCACATGGCTGGCAAATGTATTTAGGGCCACTGCAGCCCAAGTCAAATTCATCTGCACATCAACCAAAAAGATGCTAGCTGTACAGAATGCCCTGACCGCTTTCAACCTACTCCTGCCAGGACAGATACTGATAAAAACAGACACCACCACAGTCATATGGTACATCAAAAAGCAAGGGAGAACCCATTCTTATCCACTCTGCAGCTTTGCCATGGCTGTTTGGAACACTGCCTTGGACAGCCAAGTCCATCTACAAGCTCAATTCCTGCCAGGCAAACAAAACTCACTGGCAGATGTGAGCAGAAATCTCCTAGACCCACACGAGTGGAAATTGGAGCCCAGCACCTTCAACCTTCTTACTCAGAAATGGGGGGGGCCCAGAGGTGGATTTCTTTGCCTCCCCCTACAGCCACCAACTAAGCAAATTCTGCACCAGGAACCCTCACAGCAGGGCCTGGAAAGAGAATGCCTTATCCTTTCAATGGGAAAACCTCTCAATTTATGCCTTTCCCCCTCTGCTCCTTTTAAGAGTATTACTCAAGCTAAAACAAGACAGGCTAAGGACAATTTTGATTGCCCCAGACTGGTCACGCCAGCACTGGTACCCACTCCTGCGCAGCCTGACAACGGTGCCACCCTGGCACCTACACCAGACCCCAACCCTGCTTTCTCAGTAGGAGGGACAAACCCTAAATCTTGCAGCCTGGCTTATTCCTTAAGTACTACACCAGCAACCCTAAGCAAACAGGTGCTGGACGTCATCCTTGAAGCCAGAAGGCCCAGTACTAGGAAATCCTGTGCTGAAAAGTGGAAAATGTATTCTTGGATTCAGTCTAAAGGAAAGAACACAGCACTGCCCTCTTTACCGCTAATCCTGGATTACCTAGCAGAACTACTCCACAGAGGTCAATCCTTCTCCATTAAGATCCATGCCTCAGCCATCATGCCTCATTACAATACTGAGCCACCTCTATTCTCTCACCCTCTCATCAAACAGTTCCTGAGAGGGGCAAACAATTTAAGGCCACCATGGAGAGCACCCACCCCTGCTTGAGACCTTAACTTCGTACTTGAAAAGCTCATGCTTCCCCCATTTGAACCTGCTGCTTCAGCAGAGTTAATATTCCTCTCTTGGAAAACAGCCTTGCTTCTAGCCATCACTTCAGCTAGAAGAGTGTCTGAGTTACAAGCACTGATGGGTGTGGAACCCTTCATTATTTTCTATGCTGACAGGGTTTCCCTCGGGACCTAACCCTTCCTTTATGCCTGAAGTGGTGTCCAGTGTGGCTCTCAACCAATCCATCCATTTGCCAAATTCCCTAATCCTCAAAATAAAGGGGAAAGGATACTGCACTCTTTGGACATGCACAGACAGCTCAGATTGTACCTTGGGTAGGACTAAGCCTTTCAGAAAATCTGACCAGTTGCTAGTCACCTTTGCAGCAGGGGCAGAGGTCAAGGCCATTTCAAAACTAACCATTTCCAAATGGATAGCACACTGCATCCATTTCTGCTACAAGCACCATGGAAAACCAACCGCTTCGGGGGTCAAAATAGATTCCACTAGGGCTACATTTACCTCTACAGCTTTTCTCAGGGGAGTCCCTACCAGGGACATCTTGGAAGCTGCTACCTGGAGTTCTGTACACACCTTCACCATGCATTACCACCTGCCTAGCTTTTCCAAATCCAGGGCAGTTTTTGCTACAGCAGTCTTGCAAGGCTTACAAGCCAGCCCCAACTCTTCTTGATTGCCTCCACCCTTCCTCATCTTTGGGAATCAACCCAAGTGTGATGACTGCAACACTGAAACACGAACATAGTACAGTTGTGTACATGTAACATAAATGTAGATGTTTGCATGTATTCTGTTGCAGTCCTGGATTCCCTCCCTCCAGCCACCTGGTTTTCTCTCGCTCTCTCCTCTCTGTGGCTATTCCTACTGGTATTGGTATTTACTTTTTACTGGTGGTGTTTTCCCCACTATATCCTATTTGGGGGCTCCTGACATTTGGGGCAAGAAAAACTGATGTAATGGCGTCTGGTTCCTGTTTTTATACCCCTGACGTCAAGGAAGAAGCGACAGCATCCGACGCAGAAATACTAAGTCTCTGGTATTCGGGCTGACTGAAGGCTACCTGCAGGCAGATAACCCAAGTGTGATGACTGCAACAGTGAATACAGTCTAACATCTACATTTATGGTAATCTACACAGCTGTACTTTGTCTGCCAACCTCTCCCATAGGAGATGGGTGACAAGTGCTGCCTTATGGGAAAAAAGTCAGCATTCCAGAACAGCACTAGACTTTCAAGGCATTGTGTAGGCAATGTAACTGAACAAGAGTATGGATGCACACATTGACGCCTAACTTGGCAGTATCCTGGTGAGGGGAAAGTGTTAATAATGAATAAGCCTAAGCCTGCCAGGTCCTTGGTTTAGAGGATAAAGCCCTGACTTGCATTAAAAGCAGCCTGAGTTCGGAATAGTGGCTGTGTTCATCTTTGAGCTGAGGAGAGGATAGGAGTCATTATATGTTGCTGCTACACCTTTCTTGGGGATGGCTTTGGGTCACCACATGGGTAACAGCTAGCAGGAGAATTAGGTGTTTACCTGTGGAGTGGAAGCTTATGATGCTATATACAAACTGCACAGTAAGCGGAAGGGAATGCACTTTGCTGAGACGCACCTTCCACCTGAGGGCAGCATGTGGCAGGAATCAGAAGAGCTACTGTAGGGGAGGAGGGTGCTCCACTGGGGAAGAGGGTAGAATGCAGGCTGGCCCTACTTCTCTTACCTGTCACCACAGAGTGGACGAGTTGATTGGAGATTCTCAGGCAGGAACAAGTGGACCGTAGGGTTATTGCCTTGCATTTGAACTCCCATCTGCTAAGGAAAAAAATAGGCTGAGTGCAGTAAGTGATTGCTGCCAGTGTTGCCCCATTTCCTCCCAGACATTGCATTTTATAGGCTAAGTTTTGCTTGGGAAGTAAGGTGTTATGGTGAGCTAAATGGGAGCACCAAAGAAGTCATTAGAGGGTTGTGGGCTTTATGGTCTGGCTTGAGGGGATAGGAAAATGTTTTTTTTATTGTATACACAGTGCAATGAAAAAGTATTTGCCCCCCTTCCTGATTTCTTATTTTTTTGCATGTTTGTCACACTTAAATGTTTCAGATCGTCAAACAAATTTAAATATTAGACAAATATCAGACAAATAATCAGAATAAAAACTTCAAGGATACACCACGAGAAGTGAGGATAAAATTCTGGCTTTTATTCCCAACGACACATAAAACAAGATGAAAAGGATAAGCGCTTTCGCGTGCACTGTGCACGCTTCATCAGATCTAGTTAAACAACAATAAAACATTTCTTGTATAGCAAGTGACAACCAATAAAAAACAAGCATCAATTCAAATAATTTAATTGAATTGGACTAAATTAAATTAATAGTTGCCTCATCAATTTGCAGGTGATACTGCTCATGTTGTAAGGTTGTATATAATGTTGCACAACCTAGTGCATCTACATTTTGCTATTTCAGCTAAGAAACTAGGTTAATACATGTTTGTTTTATCCATTCACTCTATGGCGGCCAGCACAGAAACAGTCTAAATGCACAATTCATACGAACCACTAGCTGTTAATATAGTAAGGTTCTTCATAAAAGAGAATGTAACTTTAGGAATTCAAAATCCCAAAGAAACTGTCTAAAAGTACTTCTCCACTTTAACTAATGTCAATTTAGGCTGCTTATCTGAACTAACGTTAGTTTCACGCTGGAGGCATCACGTTGATTCACATTACATCAATGCATAAGAAGCCAAAAAGAAATAAACCGTGACAGTATAAAGATGAAAACAAAGGAAGTCATAATTACTAGCAGCTAGTCACTTGTATTGTTTTCTAAGGATGGCTGACCGATATATGTTACTACATAAAGTTATCGTGAATCTAAAAATGTGTTCATTATGCTTCTAAATGTGCAAACACAAACATAGTAAATAATTAAAGAATATATTTCTAAAAACTATCTATAATATGTATAATACAATATCAAATGTTATGTAATCTGAATAGCAAATAAAAATAATCATTAAGTATCACTTGTAAATAAAATCATCCACTGGTTTCAAAATAGTGATAAAACCATATGTAACTAGTAGAAATATAACATAAAAATGTATAAATATATAAAAATACAAATGTACAGGATATATGAAATTAGTATAATCTCAGTATAAATAAATATACATATATATGATGTCTGATGACCTATTCATGAAATTTATAAAATTTATTTAATTATAAGTCGCTGGTCTCACTAATTAATGGTATATCTTGTTAGTCCAACGTATATCAATGTAATAATTCAACTCTTACCATGGAAAATTTAATATTAAATTAAATTAATTTAATTAACTATGTACATAAGTACTAATGTTAAGGGCAAGAGTGCATGATAATACTTGTGTAACAAGTACCAGCAGAAACTCCAATACAGTAAAGCATAACATATCAGCTCATGGTATCATAGTTTTCATAGGTTAGTACTAGGCTAACTGCCCTGGTGAGCCATTTTAAGCCTAGCCCCTAGCCAATTATCCCAGAGATTCAACTGTGTACTTTGTTTGCAAGTCAAACACCTTAACCATTAGGCCACCCTCCCAACCGCAATGCAATTCCAAAAATATGTGAAATAAGGGAACATGAGGATATACAGTACATGTGTCCAAATGTAAATATCAATTTCTATGATTGTAAATGGAGAACTAATGATATATTGCCCATCGTGAGGCTAATATTTGTAAGTCTTATCTCAAAGACGAGGGGAAGAAATGTCTTTTTTAATTGGCCCTACTTCTCTTACCTGTCACCACAGAGTGGATGAGTTGATTGGAGATTCTCAGGCAGGAACAAGTGGACCGTAGGGTTATTGCCTTGCATTTGAACTCCCATCTGCCGAGGAAAAAAATAGGCTGATTGAGTGCAGTAAGCGATTGCTGCCAGTGTTGCCCCATTTCCTCCCAGACATTGCATTTTATAGGCTAAGTTTTGCTTGGGAAGTAAGGTGTTATGGTGAGCTAAATGGGAGCACCAAAGAAGTCATTAGAGGGTTGTGGGCTTGATGGTCTGGCTTGAGGGGATAGGAAAATGTTTTTTTTATTGTATACACAGCGCAATGAAAAAGTATTTGCCCCCTTCCTGATTTCTTACTTTTTTGCATGTTTGTCACACTTAAATGTTTCAGATCGTCAAACAAATTTAAATATTAGACAAATATCAGACAAAGATAACCCAAGTAAATGCAAAAAGCAGTTTAACTGATTTTATTTACTAAGGAAAGAAAACTATCCAAACCTACATGGCCCTATGTGAAAAAGTAATTGCCACCCTTATTAAATCATGGAGTTAACTGTGGTTGATCACATTTTTGGGAAAGCGGAGTTCAATTTCACTAGCCACACCCAAGCCTGATTACTGCCAGACCTGTTGAATCAAGAGATCACTTAACTAGAACCTGTCAGACAGTGAAGTAGGTCAAAAGATCCCAAAAAGGAAGACATCATGCCGCGATCTAAAGAAATTCCGGAACCAATGAGAAACAAAGTAATTGACATCTATCAGTCTGGAAAAGGTTACAAAGCCATTTCTAAAGTTTGGGACTCCAGCGAATCACAGTGAGAGCCATTATCCACAAATGGAGAAAACATGAAACAGTGGTGAACCTTCCCAGGAGTGGCCAGCCTTCAAAAATTACCCCAAGAGTGCAGTGATGAGTCATTCAGGAGGTCACAAAAGAACCCAAATATAACATCTAAAGAACTGCAGGCCTCAGTTAAGGTCAGTGTTCATGACTCAACCATAAGAAAGAGTCTGGGCAAAAATGGCATGCATGGCAGAGTTCCAAGGTGAAAACCACTGCTGACCAAAAAGAACTTAAAGGCTCGTCTCACTTTTGCCAAAAAACATCTTGATAATCCCCAAGACTTGCAGGAAAATATTCTGTGGACTGACTAAACAAAAGTTGAACTTTTTGGGAGGTGTGCGTCCCGTTACATCTGGCGTGAAAGTAACAGCATTTAAGAAAAAGAACATCATGCAAACAGTCAAACATAGTGGTGGTAGTGTGGTGGTCTGGGGCTACTTTGCTGCTTCTGGACCTGGATGACTTGCTTTGATTGATGGAACCATGAATTCTGCTCTCTACAAAAACATCCTGAAGGAGAATGTCAGGCCATCAGTTTGTGACCTCAAGCTGAAGCACACTTGTGTTCTGCAGCAGGACAATGATCTTAAACACACGAGTGTCTTAAAAAAAAAAAAAAAAAGGTTTTGGAGTGGCCTAGTCTAAGTCCAGACTTGAATCCAATTGAGATGCTGTGGCATGACCTTAAAAAGGCGGTTCATGCTCGGAAACCCTCCAGTATGGCTGAATTAAAACAATTCTGCAAAGAAGAGTGGGTCAAAATTCCTCAACAGCAATGTGAGACTCCTTGCCAATTATCGTAAACGCTTGATTGCAGCAGTTGCTGCTAAGACTTGCACAGCCCGTTATTAGGTCTAGGGGCAATTACTTTTTCACATAGGGCCATGTAGGTTTGGATATTTGTTTTTCTTAAAATCACTTAACTGCATTTTGTGTTTACTTGGGTTATCTTTGTCTAATATTTACATTTGTTTGATGATCTGACGCATTTAAGTGTGACAAAAATGCAAAAAATAAGCTATCAGGAAGGGGGCAAATACTTTTTCATTGAACTGTAAGTAAAATGTATATAGCTCTAAAACAGAAGGTATGTAATTGTATTGTTGATAGAATGTGTGTATGACAAGGATGACTCGTAAGCTTTATCTTAGAATGAATTAACTTTTTGTCCTATTTCTTGTTGTAATTTTGTGATTTTAATCTTTAAATTGTGATTTCCTTTTCTGTTTATATAGTACCATTTTTATTCAAAGATTGTAACAGTTGATGTCTGTTGCGGTAGTCATTGTTGATTGTCCTCCATTCTTAGGATATCCTGTCTGTAGGTGGCCTACAGCTGGCCAGTTTTTCACAAATTTGCCACCCCCCCCCCTCCCCCAGTAATTTACCGAAATCCTTCCATAGAGATGATTACATTTGTGGTACAAAGAGTTGGTCTGCCAGTGCCATTTTTAAGGTTTTTCCTTGCTGCGCAGTAAGCGTTGCCATTTATGCTGTTAGCATGTGTAGTCCATTAGTCATCTTTCCTCATCTTGCTGAATTAATTAGCTGCTTACTGTCTGCTTTGGAATCTTGATACCAGTTCTGAATAATTGGTTGTGAAGGAAATTAGTTGTGTGATGTGCGCAGAGATCTCCATAGCAAGTGTTTTGCCATGATCCAGTGCATCATATGGATTCTTTCCTGATTGACCTCTTTGGTGAAAGATGGATGCACAATCTATCATTAGAAATTTGTCTGGAAATTTACTTGCAAAAACTTTGCATGCCTGATATGTTTCCATTGTGTTGGCCTTGTGAATCTTATTCTAAAGAAAAAATACCGAGAGAAGCATTGAGAAATGGAAGATGTGATTTGACAGCCTTGAGTTTCTTGGGGACAAATGACTCTGAAAGATGAGGTGCTTTCACAATCCCCAACTATATTTTTAGTTTGTGGCATGTTTTCCCAGACTGATGCATCTAAAGCCCCTTCAGCAGGGACAGACCTTGCAGTTTCAGAATGGGAATGTAGGATCCCCAAGATTTTTATTTGTAACGAGGTTCCTGGTCATTACATTTGAATCTCTGCTTACTAACTGCTGCCTGAGGCTTTAAAGACTAGTGTGTGATCATGGGTGGTACAAGGCATTTTAAGTTAAGCAGGTACAGCCTAGCTTGCCTTAGCCTAAGCTGGGTTAGTGCCTCAGCCAGTCTTACTGTTGGGCTTTTTTTCACTGGTTTAGCTAGCTAGAAGCTTTGTGCCATTCATGAAGTTTGAAGCCTGAGATGGAAACTCATTTGTTATCCCAAGCCCCTCCTAAAAAGAGGTGGGTTGATCTTCCCAAGAGTGTGTTTCCACTTACTACATAGCCTATGAGCTGACTTGTGTGGGCAAGTTTCTATCAGCAGAGAACCTGGACTTTGATACAAAAGGCACCCTATTCTGTGCTTCTCTACCACAGGACATTTCCCTGGGGGGGGGGGGGGGTGGGGGTAGCCTTCACAGAGTGAAGGAAGCATTCCAGTGAGAGGGTTGAATGTACACAGTTTTTATGATGAGCCTCATGTTCCTGAAGCCGTGCCAAAATAGACATCCATAAATATTTGTTTGTGCCATTTTTTGGTTTTCCCTGTTCTTGTGCTTTATACAAATTTTCATACAATTTCCATTATCTCTCTATAGGCTCTCTGGTTGTTTTTCTCAACCACCTCTGAACTAGAGATCCAAACAAGGATAGTACGACACAGCAACTGTTGAGTACAAAATTTAATATCATTTATGTTCCATCCATTAAAATGTTATTCATGCCATTTAGGTAATCCCCTTTGTCCATAATGACCACCCCATTCCCCTTATCAGGTTTCATTGTACTAATATTAACATCCCTGGCTAAATCCATTAATAAATTCTCTTTCTTGGTAAGGTTGTGAACATACTTTCTGTTATGTTTATATGCATGCCTAATCTCCTTTTCACATACTTTTTTATAAATTTTTAAGTTGTTCATAGGAGTATTAAATACACTAGGTTTTTTGAGTCTATTCCCCTGGACATCGATGGTGTTGTCCACTGTCATTAAACTTTACTTTCAAGTTAAGTTTACGAGTGAAACACTTGAAATCAATTAGTGTTTTGGCCATTTTTCCCCTCCTACTGGGATCCCTTTGCCAGGAGGTTGGCATGCTCCACATCTATTAATCTGCCTGAATAATTGTAAACTTTGAAGTCTTGGGCTACATTTGTTACTACACTTGGTTGTCATATCATCAAAGTTGCCAATAGAAACTGTAATTCTATCAGTATTTGAACAAGAATTAAGTAAACCTTTCTGAATCATCACTTCATCATTTGCATGTGCTTCAGAGTCCCTTACTGAATACAGACTAATAAAACCTTCAAAATTACATAAAACTTCACTATCAGTACTAAAATTAGAATTCTTAGTTGCTTGGGCTTGTCCAACAACAAGGTTACCAGGCATAGTATCATTATAATCACTAAAATTATGCATTGGTGTCATAACTACACAAGTATTTGGATAACCATAACTAAAAACATCCTGATTAGTATCATGGACAGTATTGGACATATTAAGGTAATTAGGTAAATCCACATTCTCATTACTCATGCCTGTACCTTCAAAGTTATATAGGACTTCAATCGCAGTGTTCAAATTACTAACATTTTCAATATATCCGCATCCATCGTTAACATCACTTTTGCTCCCAGTAGGAGGGGGAAGATAGCCGAAACACTAATTGATCTCAAGGGTTGGGTTTTTCACTCATAAACTTAACTTGAAAGTATGGTTTAATGACAGTGGGCACACCATCGATGCCCAGGGGAATCGACTCAAAAAGCCTAGTGTATTTAATCCCCCTATGAACAACTTAATTTATGAAAAAATATGTGAAAAGATTAGGCATGCATATAAACATCACAGAGTATGTTTACAACCTTACCAAGAAAGAGGAGAATTTATTAATGGATTTAGCCAGGGGATTTTAATATTATAGGTTCATAGGTTCATACTAGGCTATCTGCCCTAGGGCATTTATAAGCCTAGCCAGAGTGTGTTTGGCTTTCGCCACCCATTTTAAATTAATTTTGCTATGCCTTTTTTGAGGTTAGTATACTGTGCCTCTGTCTAACAGTGACACAGAAGTGATAGCCGGGGTAAACCTACGATCTCCCATCCACTCATCAAGATTCCTCTTGAAGAGAGTCAATGTGGGACCCTGCCTAACCTGGACTGGGATTTTATTCCAGAGTGAAGGGAGCCTCTGGGTTATGAATCTGTCCCTCCAGCATGTCCTATTTATTTCAGTGCTGAGGTTCAAGTCTCTCGAGCGCGTAGCTCGATGGGATTTGGATTTTCTGAGGTGCAGCATGTCCATTAATTCCGGTTGGACATGGCTTTATACGTCAGGCACAGATCGCCTCTGAGCAGGCGGTATGCCACTGAGTAGAGCTGAAGTTTCTTTAACCGGGCAGCATATGGCATCTGTTTGAGCCCTTTGATCCTCTTGGTGAGGTACTTTTGGGATCTTTCCAGTTGCTGCAGGTGTCTGGTAAGGTACATCCCAAAAGGGGCATTGTACTCAATTATGGGCCTGATGAGGGATGAGTAAAGAGGCACAATGACCTCCCCTGATCTAGATGTGAATCCCTTCATGATTAGGTGGGCTATATAAAATGTTTTTCTAACCACTTTGGCCACGTGGTTGTCAAATGAGAGAGTGCTATCAACTTGGGTCCCCAGGTCCCTAATGACTTCTGTACTTAATGGATTACCACCTATGTGGTAATTTGTGGGCACTTTGGTTTTGCCAAAGGGGATGACTGTACACTTTTTGGCGTTTAGCTTGAGGCCATGGCTTTGGCACCAGTTGTCTGTTTCTATGAGGCCCTTTTGGAGGATGCTTGTGTCGACTGGAGAGTTGATTATGGCGCCCAGTTTGCAGTCATCTGCGAACTTGGTCAGCCACAGTCCTTCCGTGTTGGCCTGTACCGCCGAGAAATATATACCAAACAAGACAGGTCCCAGGACTGAGCCTTGTGGGACGCCACTTGTAACTGGTTTGGAGTCTGACATGGCTCCAGCAATTCTAACCATGTGGGTTCTTTCCTTGAGCCAGTTTGCAACCCATCTAGTGACATAGGGGTTTATATTTAAGCTGGTGAGCTTATCTATAATGCCCGAGTGGGGTATTGTATCAAGGCTTTTGCAGGTCCAGGTAGGCTGTGTGGACCACCTTCCCCTCGTCAATGGCCTTGGTGACTGTTTCAAAGAAATCGACCAGGTTTAAGAGGCAGGATCTGCCCTTAACAAAGCCAAACTGGGTAGGATCCAGTGTCTGTAGGTCCCCAATATCTTTATTTATGAGGTCCATGATGATCCTTTCCATAGCTTTGCAGTCCAAGCTAGTCAGGCTTATGGGGTGATAGTTTCCAGGATCCGTTGAGGCACCATCTTTGTGGAGAGGGGCCACTGTTGCTGTACGCCACTCTTTGGGTACATATCCTGTAGTAAGGCTGAGATTGAACAGTAGTTTTATGTTTGGGTTTAGCTCTTCGTGGAGTTCATGTAGGACGCAGCCTGGGACACCATCTGGTCCCATTGATGCTGTGTTCTTTGCTTTGGAGAGGGCGGCTCTTACCTGAGCATCTGAGATGTCAGGGGGGCAGCACTCTGTTGGGATAGATATTTGCCCTTTTGGTGGGGGGGGGGGGTTTGCACTGAACCTGTCTGCTAGGATGTTAGCAATGTCTGTGGGCTCTGTATTTTTTGTCATTTTGGACTAATTCTGAGCATATCTGGGAATTCCCACCCAGGTTCCTAACATAACTAAAGAAAGCCTTGTGACTATCCTTGGTGTCCTTTGCAATTTTTCTCTCTAAGCTGGCCTTAGACGATTTTATGAGTGCCCGTAGTTTTTTGCTAATACTGATCAGAGATGCCTTCCCTTTTTGGGATTTTGCTCTATCATGTAGTAGCTTCCTCCTTCTATTGTATAGTTTGTTTATGGCTGGGGTCCACCAGACAGGACGTCTGCCTTTGGAGGATTGGGTCTTGGTTTTATTTGGGATTGCATGATCCATGCATTCCTGAAGGTGTTCATAGAATGCGTTTATAAAGGATTCTGCGGTCTGGGCCATATTTTCCACAGGCCCGGGGGCTTTGAAGGATTTTGCCTCTGTTTTGAGGCGTGTGAAATTTGCTTTAGAGAAGTTTTTCACTGTGGTTTTCTGGGCAGGGGGTGGGGTCGGGATGTGAATATCCAGTGAGATTAGTTTATGGTCTGATCTTACCAGTGAGGGATACACTTCTGGTCTGGAGCATAGTGTCCCCATGTTGGTGATGATCAGGTCCAGTATGTTTTCCCTTCTTGTGGGACTGGTAACAAGTTGTTCCATAGCATTTGAGTTTATAAATTCTAGGAACCTTTGGGCTAGGGTGTTGGAGCTAGAGTAATGCTCCCAGTCTATGTTTGGGTAGTTGAAGTCGCCCAATATAATGGTGTTTGGAGAGACCTTCATATTTTCCAGTATTCTCAGGAAGGCCGAGTGGGGTTCCTGTGTTTGGGAGGGTGGTCTGTAGCAGGCTATAAACTGGAAGGCAGTTTTACCCACAGTTAGTTGCACATGGATAGTCTCTGATGCTTCGTGCTGTGCCACCAACCTGGAGGTGTGGGTATCTTTGACGAATATTGATACTCCCCCTCCTTTTATGGTTCGGTCCAAGTTTTGCGGCCGAAAAGCATGGTATGAGGTATAACCTGGTAGTGCTGGGGTGCTCTCGGGAGCCTTGAACCAGGTTTCTGTTACTGCACAGATATCGATGTTCTCCACGCTAAGGAGAGTTTTGAGTGCGTGCATCTTGAGGTTTAGACTTCTGGCGTTGAGTAGCATTACTCTTAGTTTCTTATCCCTTGTGATACCTATGGAGGTGGGTTTGTCTTTTGAGCCTTGCCTAAAAAAGGCACTATCGGGGTAGCAAGAGCCTTTGCCAATATCCGAAAGCCCAGGGGTGATGGGTGCAAGCCGTCCCTAGCGAAGCATCGTGGCTTGTTGAGCATGTCATCCTAGGCTGACAGGCATTGGATCCCCTTTGAATGACACCAACACTTAAGCCAATGGTTGAAATTGATCATCTTGTCTTCATATTGTGGCATCATTCTTGGTGAGGGTAAGATGATACTCAAGGTCAGGGACATACCGGCCTGGGCTACATGCTCAGAGAGCTCCTCTGTCTCTCTTCATGTTGTCCAGGGAGGTACGTCTCGGGTCATTCACACCAACATGGACAATGACTGAGCCATATTTGTACTTGCCTTGGAGTGACCTGAGTGCTTGTGTTATGTGGCGGATCCTAGCGCCCGACAGGCAGCTCACCGTGACCTTCTCATTGTTCAGCCTGGCGAGTGGGACGTCAGTGTGCCTGACAATAGAGTCACCTATTACAACTGTATCAGGTGTGTTGTTTAGCCTTAAGGGCTGTGACTGTTCGGCACACTGGCTTTGTGAGCTGTGTGTTGCATGTGTTTTGTTTTGGGGTAACGGTTGCTTGGGTGTCTGCTTTGGAGGTCGCTGCTGCTTAGGCAGATTTTTATTTAGAGCCTCTGAGTATGTTTTTGTGTGTTTGGTTTGTTGTCGTGGTAGGTCTATGTGAGACTGGAATTGTAGTGAGTGTGGTTTCCTTCTCCTCCTGACTGGTTACGCCAGTACTGAGCTGAGAGAGCTTAACCTCCAGTTTGGCTATATGGTTGCATCTCTCGCATGTGTTGGAATTTGTTGGGAGGAGGAGAGGGTTGTCTGTGTACATGAGGCAGTTGTAACATTGCCTCAAGATTCCCAGATTCACCAGCTGGACCGGAGAGGAGATTGACAACTGACCTTTGGACATGCTAGAATAGTATTGGGAATTCCTTTATAATTGAAAAAAAGGACCAATGGGGGAAAAAGGTACTCAAGGGGAGTTTGTGAGGGTGTAGTGCTTTTAATTTTTTAGAGCTGACTTATATAATTGCTTTAGTGAGCAAGTGCCAGGTAACTTAAATGCAATGTGTTACAGGTAACTTAAATGCAAAAATGACAAACAATAACTTTCTTTCAAGTGAAACAAGGAAATAAGTACAGTAAGCAATGCAGATATCACTAGGGATCCACAGAAGTGCTAAAAGGCTGCGTTTTAGGTGGAATTAGCGTTTCAGGGAAATAAACAACAAGCATACAAATAAAACTAGATTCAGCAGGCCTGGATCTAGTCTATGCTACAGCAAACAAGGTGTACCAATTCCAGTAAGAAACAGTTAGCATATGCAGGCACTATAAGCCTTTAACCAGAAATTCCCTGCTCAGAAGGGCAGAGTCCAGCCTCTCCTCCCACAAGAGTGCAGACCGCAATCCTTCTTAAAGTAAAATAACTGTCCTGAAGCCCAAGTGCTTAAACCAGAACTAATACACTTTTAGAATAACAGACACTGAGCTCTCAATCAGCAGTTCCCAACTTAGATGGATGTAAGCTACCTGTCCTGCCACCACAGTGCAGGCCACAAACCTTCCTAATGTACATTCGTACAATGAAACCCTATAAGGGGAATTGGCTGCTCATTATGGACAAAGGGGATTACCTAAATGGCATGAATAATATTTTAATGGATGGAACGTATAACTGTTATTAAAGTTTGTACTCTACAGTTGCTGTGTCGTATTGTGCTTGTTTGGTTCTCTGGTTGTTTTTCTTGTCCTAGACTCCTTAAGGTTAGTGATGATTTTTTTCTGGTTTGTACATAGGTTCTTAACTGCTTATGGGCCCTTATAAACCTAGCCAGTAGGGGGAAGGGGAAGAGGATGACATGGATTTGTGCCTTTGCATTGAGTGTCTTATACATTGCCCCTGCCCATAAGAGATGTAGGCACTACCCCAGGTGTGAATTTGTGATTCCTCATCCATTGATCCAAATTGTGTTTGAAGGGGGGGGGCAGGGAAGGGCTCCAAGTTGGTTTTAAACTCTAGCATTACAAAATAAATACTTTAACTGCAACCTTTCTAAACCCATGCATATTAGATGAATATTTCCTTATTTTACCTTTAGCAGTCTTTGATTGCTCCTCTTGTTTTGTGATATTCCCCTTTTTTGCAATATGTAAACCTTTTGTCACCCCCTCTAAATTCCTATTACATTCCCGTATCTTTTTTTTTACCTTTTTGTAAACTGTTTTCATTTTATCTCGCTCAGTAACTGTATCCTCAGAAGAAATTTTCCTCTTTCCTAGTAACACTATAATCAGTTCTAGTACCCATTCCTTGCTTTTCTTTGTAGCAGTTTGTGTGCATCATTATATTGTATCTTTAAGTTTTATTGGTGCATAGTCTGAAGTAGTTATTGGATGCATCTCAAACCTTTCAGTACACATGCTGCTGTCAGGTGCTTCTGTCTTGTCAAGTCCAGTTGTAATTTGGGGAATAGTGTGCAAATTAACTTCCTGCTACTGAAGTCACATATTTAGTACCAAATATCTCTCAAATTTCTTCAGACTACTCTTGCTGTATTTTCTCTTCTAGATCCCCCTTGACACATCCGAAGTATTACAAAGGTGATTTTGGTCCCCACCCATTAATAATCCCTGCTGAAAACTTTTCTCCCACTTTTCTGTTAAGCTCCATAATAGTTTTAGGTAGAATATAATTGTGTGAATGTCAACATCCTTCCCTGCCCGACAGTCCCTTATGATCACAAATCTACCATTATTGCCTTTCCCTTCTCTCACTATTGGAGCTGCCCTAGCAGTTGGTATTCCACTTTTTCCTTTGTCCCTGCTGAATCTCCACCCTGAAATCCTTTGTCAGATTCACATGCTGATGTCTACCCCTATGCTCCCTTGCAACATTTATGCCATGTACTTAATGCAATTCAGTGCTTTTTGCTGCCTGTCTGTACTTGTAACGCCATTTATGTTCCTAGTTAATGTTGAAGGAGCAGCCATTTATAGTAAACTATTTCTCACACCTTTTATACACTAGTGTTTTGAATATGTATTTCTAACTTGTGGCTTACATGTGCACAGTGTTTAGCAGGCTGTTCTTGTGTTTAGTTGTCCTATCTGCACTTGAACCAATGTCACCTTTTAAGAATTTTTTGTTTGAATAAAAGCATTCAAAAAAGATTTTCAAGACCCTCCTTCCCCTTTTAACTTCTAACAAATGCACAAAACTTTGTACATTTTCAAAAAACGGTTTATACCACTAAATGGCAGTTGCCTGAAATTGATGTCTGCATCCCCTTAGCTATTCTAACTTTAAGGTTACCAGTGCTAAAATGCATGTTAGAGCCTGGGCTGTCACACAGACTGCTGTCTGTTCTTTTTGTAATGCCTGAAATTTCTTTCTTTGTAGGTAATGATATTGGTGAGCACAGAATAGTAGAAAAAAATGTTTCATATTCGTGCATTATACACGTTTTTAACAATCGTAATTCATTTACGCAAGTTGCACACTTTTTGCCTTCATTTAAACTTCACTGTTCCTCCTCAGTGTTCTGCATATATTAGTACAAATTTATTTATATGTAGTTTTGCTGCTTCCCTTTTCTAAAGGTCCTATTTCCATTTATATTTACAATATTCAGCACTTTAGTTACAGCTGGTTTAGATTCTGTTTTCCTTTTTCTAGTAATTTTTTGTTGGCCAATAACATTAGACTTTGTAAAGCCTTACCATGTCTGATGTATTCAGATCCTGCATACCAGCTCAGAAGAATCAGTGTTATGATGTCCTACCTTGCCATAATTCTTGCTGGTTGGGGTTCGGAGCAGATTATTGGTTCCAACTCGGCCAAATACAAAAACTCGAGAGCTTCCACTGGCTCGAGGCTAACCCCTATCCCATGATGCATCTGGTAAAATCCCCAGATCTTGTTTGCTGCTCAAGCGACCAGGATGTCTTTTGACTGGCTCGTTGGCTGAGTAGATTTTATTTCACTTTTTTCTACAGTTTGGTCAGTTTTCTGTATTTGTGTGCGATAGATTTAGATAAAACCCCTTACAGCTTCCATGTGTTGTTTTCCCTTTGTTTTTGTGAGAGACCCATTTAAGTTAGAGGGCACTTGGTGGCCCGTTTAACTTAGAGGGCCGCTTCCCATCCCCATGCCTTTCTTCCCTTGAAGATTCCATTGTAAGTTAGAGGATCTCTATCGTTGGATAGGTTTTGTATTGAACTTTTGGTGTGGTAGGCTCCTGTTTCTTGGGAGCAGTTTGTGTTGTGTTAAATTAGTGGTTAAGCCTGTCCATTGGCTATCTTTTTTTCTTACAGCTTTCTGCAAAAACTTAATGCGTGTGCCTTTCAACTTCTTGTGTGTTAGCAGTTTAGTAGGCTCCTGTTTTTCTTGGAGCATTATAGTTAAATTTAAAATCTGTCTAGACTATATATTAAAAACAATTTTTCATATAGCTTTCTTTACTACTTGTGGTTTCTGCTTGTTCCTTGAATATGTTGAAGGAAAAAGAGCCTAAAAAACATAGCCAGTCTGGTTTCAAGAACTGCGATCAATGCACTCAAAAGATGTCAGTCATTGCTGGGCACACCAGTTGTGTATATTGTTTGGGTGCCATCCACTTACAAGACACTTGCACTTTTTGCTATGGGATCAGCAGCAGGGTCCTTCAAGAGCGTAAAAATAAATCTATGGTCAGGGGTTTGTCTAAAGGTCCATTTTAGGAATCTTTGGAAGGATCTCAAAGCTCCAAGCCTCCTTAGTCTTCCCATTCAGGTTCCAAATGACATGCTGTTTTGGCTCCAGCTTCAGAGCCTCCTAAAAAAGCTACTGCTTTGGAACAGAGGGCTCTTGGTTCCGACAAGACAAAATCAGCTTCTTCAGCCCCATCAGTATCCTCTGAGCCGGTAGAGTTACTGTTAGGAGACGGTCTCCTATGTTGGAGCTGATATCTCAGACATTGAGATCGCCCATTTTGGAGAGGGACAGATCTCCTTCATTGTCCTTCTGCTCCTCCAGGAGTTTATCTGATGATGTGGAGTGGGTGGTGAAGAGATTGCTTAAGACTCCGACACTGGGAAACATTTTTTCATCTCTGACCCCAAAGGACTCAGGACCATACAAGACTGTCTTCAATTCCTCCTCCAACCCCATTGCTGGTGTCTGAGCCAGAGTGTGTGGATCTGATAGCAGTGGAACTGTTGGTACCGGGACCTCCTTCAGGACCGTTGGTTCCAGTTTCTACCGAGACATTCTCTGATCCTTCAGATATCTGAGTCTAGGAGCAGACGTTCACCTGTGTGGTCCGAGGAGGGTAGTCTACGCAAGCAGTTGTCTGAGCCTACTCTATCTCTGGGTGCCTCGGTGAGGTTGAGCTCTATTCCTACATCGGCTTTGAAGCCACCCACTCCACCTCAGAGTCTATCCTCAGCATCTTTGGAGCAAAGGGTCTTTCTGGTATGGAGTGAGGAGGCTTTTGAGCTGATGGAGAGAGTTCTGTCATTTCAGACAGCTCCACTTTGAGCCATCTTCTCTTCCCTACTGGGTGCTGGTGTTGCTCTCTTCTTTGCCCACTCCCCCAAGCGTAGAGATACAGAGCCCCAGGAAGCCCCTGCGGGCAGCATTGCTCCTCTGGAACTTCTACACAGTATCCCTCTGAAGAAGTTCCTCAGAAGAGACTGTGCAAGAGGAAGCACATAGACTCCCCCGAGTCTGTTACATTGGACACTGATTTGGAAGAGTGTGAAGAGTCCCCATGGTCCCCCTCTGAGAATGTCTCCTTTGCTGACATTCTTGAGATTCTGAAACAGAGTGGTGGCTGGAAGCCCACCAACCCTTCAGAGGACGAATCTGTGTACCTGAAGGCTTTTGGGTCTCGCCCTTCCACCTCCTGGGTGACGCCCCGTCATCAGTTAATGTGATATCACACAAGGCCTGGACTTCCCAGGACACAGTGGAACTGATTCCCGGAGACCCAACAAATTTATTACAGCCCCTAGTGAAAAGGAGATGTTCTTCATCTCACATTGCTGCAGTCATAACCTGTGGGTAGTCTGCTGTCCTCGGTCGGCCCGAATACCAAAGTATTAGGCTGGCGTCGGTCATGGGCGCTCAGATCTGACGTCAGTGCGTCATGGTATTAAAGCGCATGACCGACGTCATATCCTCAGTCTTTTTTGCCGCATGGTCCGAAGCAGAAGCAGCGTTTGCAAGTGCCATTCGCTCTGAAATTTTCGATTTTGAGTTTCAGACCGAAACCAAGTTGGGCTAAGTACCCGTTGGGAATATTTTTGTTTTTTCTTGCCTCAGTTAATTCCGGATGTCAGAAAAAGTGAATAATTGTATTTCTTGTGGGAAACAGATACCGCATAGGGATTACCACTCTCTCTCTGTATTCCTTGTTTGGGGCCTGAGCACGACGTAGTCGGGTGTCGCTTTTGTGCTAGGTTTAATAAGCGCACCATTAAACGTAGGTTAGATTGCGCTAGGCTTGTCTTCGGTAAGCGGTGTAATTACAATATGCCGTCGGATCCTCCGACGCCCGCTACCGCTAAGAAGCGCAAGGAAAAATCGTTAAGGTCCAAGCAGGATGAGTCGTCCGTTCCGGACGCCGGTTCTTTAGAAACTACGGTGGAATCTGTAGATCCAGCCGAGGTTTCAGCTGAGTCTCAGGGGGAGACGTTAATTTTGCAGGATGTGGCCTCTCAGGAGTCAGGTCAGGCTGAGGGGGCCTCTCAGGTTGCTGTACTCCCTTCTTTGCCTAAGGTGGTTAGGCCTTCTCCTTCTGTCTCTAAGGTACCTTCTAAGGGCAGGCCTGGTTTGTCTACCTCAGGTGTCAGTCCTAGTTCTGCAGGTTCTGTGCCTAAAAAACACATGCTTAAAATGGCAGAAGATTTAATTTCCTTAATCAGGGGTTCTATGCCCCCTCCAGATAAGAGGCCTAGGGTGGAGCCAGAGGTGGAAAGTTTGGAACAGGCTTCAGATTACTCAGAGTCTTCGGCTGAAGACACTCAGGATTTTCCTCCTTATTCTGATTCAGACGCAGAGGATTCCACTCCTTCTGCTTCTCCTCCAGAGGATTTTTCTTTTTCAGAAACCCTGCATTCTATGAGGGAGCATTTTAAATGGGAAGGTCATTTCTCGGATTCCCGAAAGAGGCTTAGGGAATTTTTGTTTTTACCACAACATCGGCCCTTAGCTATACCTCCTGTTTTGGATGTTGTTCAGGATGTTTTCTCGGAGGCTTCCCTTAATCCAGACTCTTTGCCCCCTGCACCAGTTAAACCAGATAGGTATTACAGAGTACCTGAAGCTCATAAATATCTGTATAAGAGCCCAAGGGCTGACCCAGAAACTATTAGCCAGGGACCCAAGGGTGTCAGGGCTTCTGTTGTAAAGAATCCAGTTCCTATGGATAAAGATTCTAGAGCTTTGGATAGGTGGGGTAAGAAAGTGTACACCTCTTCCACTCTAGCAATGAGGGCTTTGAATTGCCAGTTTCATATGTTGAAGTACCAGAATTTTCTCATTACTCAATTAAAATCTAAGGTAGATGCTTTGGCAGAGGGCATAGAGTGTAAGGAATTACAGGATTTGGTTCATGCCTCTGATCAGGTGGGTAAGCATTCTTTGCAATGTGGTTTCGATGCTTTACAGGCTTCTTCCAGGGTGGCTGCCACTAGATCAGTTATTCGCAGGCACGCCTGGCTTAAGGATCAGAATTTGTCAGAGCATGTTAAAGCTAGAATTTTGGATGCTCCTTTACAGTCTGAAGTTTTGTTTGGTTCTCCTGTGGAGTCTGTCTTAAAGAAAATGGAAGACAAGGCTAAGTCTATGCAGACTGTTAAAGATTTTTTGCAGGTGCAGCCCCCTAAGTTTAGCAGGAATTGGCCTACTAAGGGATGGGCTTATCCTTCTTCTGATTCACAGTCTAGGGGCAGATCTAGGCATGGTAGGGGCAGAGCTCAGGGTTCTTTCAGGCCTAGAACATGGAGTTCCCCTGCACAATCTACAGGTGAGGGCAGGGGCCAGTCCTTTCGTAAACAGGCCCAATGACCTGCATCTTCAGCTGCCAGATCCCGCCTGTCTGGCAGCTCCTTTGGGAGGAAAGTTGGCACTCTTCAAGCAAAACTGGCTTTTAGTCACCCAGGACAAATGGGTGTTGGACATTATAGACCGAGGCTACAAGTTTTATTTCCACACATTGCCCCCTTTCAAGGGCATGCCAGACGTTCCTCCTCAGCAAAGGGTAGAGGCTCACAAACAGATTTCTTTACTTGTTCAAATGGGGGCTATACAGCAGGTCCCTCTGTCAGAAGTGGGCCTAGGATTTTATTCTCGCCTGTTTCTTGTACCAAAGAAAGGAAACACTTGGAGGCCAATTTTGGATTTATCTGTCCTCAACACATACCTGGACATTCCAAAATTCAAAATGTTGACGTTGCAACAACTTCTGCCTCTGTTGGGCAAAGATCACTGGATGGTAACTCTGGATCTCAGAGGCTTATCTTCATGTTCCTATCAGGCCCAGTTGCAGGAGATTCCTGCGTTTTCGGGCTGGGACTTTACATTATCAATTCTCTGCATTGCCCTGGGTGTTCACAAAGGTTCTGGCTCTGGTGATAGCCTTCTTAAGGTTAAGAGGAGTACAAATTTATCCTTATTTGGACGATTGCCTGATTCTTGCTCAAGACAAAAACAAGCTTCTTCACCATCTACAGTATGTTATGGCAGTGTTATGGTGCCTAGGGTATTCTGTGAACGAAACAAAGTCCAGTCTAGTACCCTCTCAGGAAATGTGCTTTCTGGGTGTGAGACTGAATACAGCTTCCCAGATGGCTTTTTTGACCCTGGACAAGCAAAGGAACCTTACACTTTACTTCCAACAATTGTCTCTACGGTCCAGGCTGACTGCAAGGACAGTCCTTCAAGCCTTGGGGTTCATGGCATCTTGTATTCTGGTGCTTCCCAATGCCAAACTGCATATGAGGAAGCTACAATGGTATCTAAAAAATGTGTGGACACAACACTGCCACGATCTGGACACTGTCATTCAAATAATACCTTGCATTCAAAAGGAATTTTTGTGGTGGGCTCAGGAATGTCACCTAAACAAGGGACTCTCTGTGACCCGACCAGAGGCGAGTCAGATCTTAACGACAGATGCCTCGGACAAGGCTTGGGGAGCACACCTCAATGGAAAATGGGTTCAAGACACGTGGCCTGACAGACTTCAACATTTACATATCAACTTGAAGGAGATGTTAGCAGTCCAATTTGCATTGCTGGCTTTCAGGGATCTACTTCACCCGGGACAAGTGTTGATTCAAACAGACAACACAACTGTCATGTGGTACATCAACAAGCAAGGGGGAACCCATTCGTATCCTCTTTGCAGGCAAGCTATGATTTTGTGGGAGACTGCTCTGTTTGCACCTCACTCTTCAAGCAAGGTTTCTGCCAGGAGCACAGAACTCCTTAGCAGATGTTTTGAGCAGACAGATGGTGGATCCCCACGAGTGGAAGTTGGATCCTCATGTATTTCGACAGTTGACAATGATATGGGGGACTCCAGACATAGATCTGTTCGCTTCTCCACTAAATTTCCAGTTGCCAAAGTTTTGCACGAAGATGTTTCATCCAACAGCTTGGAAAGTGGATGCTCTATCATTCAGTTGGAGCAATCTTCACGTCTATGCCTTTCCTCCTCTGCCTCTCCTCCCCAAGGTGCTCTTGAAGGTCAGACGACAAGCCCTCCATGATTCTAATAGCTCCAGATTGGCCTCGACAGCACTGGTACCCTCTGCTGAGGAGTTTAGTACGGGAGCCTCCTTGGCCTTTGCCTTCAATTCCACACCTTTTGTCTCAGGAGGGCAATCATTTCCTCAATGTCAGGATTCTGTCCCTGCATCTAACAGCATGGCATATTCTGTTCTAGAACCTGGAGGGTCGCAGCTTCCTCAACAAGTTTTGAATGTTATTTTGGAGGCCAGAAGGCCTAGTACAAGGAAAGTTTATGCTGATAAATGGAGGAGATTTTTTATTTGGAGCAAAACAAAGAGCTTTGATGTTTCCAGGCCTGATTTGAGTGTTTCTCTTCAATATCTTACAGAATTATTAGACAAGGGTTTGTCCTTCTCCTCTGTAAAAGTTCATGCTGCAGCCATTTCTGCTCACTATGGCTGTGATCCGCCTTTATTCTCTCATCCTTTGTTTAAGCAATTCCTTAGAGGGTCAAAGAACATAAGACCCCCGCGTAGAGCTCCTACTCCTTCCTGGGATCTCAATTTTGTGTTGGAAAAACTTACTTTACCTCCTTTTGAACCTGCAGCTACGTCTGAGTTCAAGTTTTTGTCTTGGAAGACTGCTTTTTTGTTGGCCATTACGTCTGCTAGAAGGGTATCTGAATTACAGGCTCTAATGGCAGTTGAACCCTTCCTGATTTTTCATAAGGATAGGGTATCTTTAGTACTAACCCTACTTTTATGCCTAAAGTGGTTTCAAATGTGGCCTTGAACCAATCTATTCATTTGCCTACTTTTTATGCTGATCCCCAAAGTAAAGGGGAGAAAATTTTGCACACTTTGGATATTCACAGGCAGTTGCGTTATTATTTGAGCAGGACTAAAAGGTTCAGATAGTCTCAACAGTTATTTGTCTCTTTTGCTTTGGGCTCTCAGGGGAAACCTGTTTCTAAACAAACTATTTCTAAGTGGATTGGCCATTGTATTGCCTTTTGTTATTCTCATCATGGTAAGGAGATTCTGGCTGGAATCAGACCTCATTCCACTAGGGCTACTGCCACTTCTACTGCTTTTTAAGGGAGTAGTTACTAAAGATATTTTCCAAGCAGCTACTTGGACTTCACTGGACACTTTTTCTAAACATTACCATCTCCTCTTTATTCCAAATCTAGGGCTGGATTTGCCACTGCAGTCTTACAGGGCATATTAGCAGCTCCCAATGCTTTATGATTTTGCCAACCTCCCTTTACCTTTGCTTTGGGATTCTACCCACAGGTTATGACTGCAGCAATGTGAGATGAAGAACATAGTACAGTTTTGTACCTACCATAAATGTAGATGTTCGAAGATCCACATTGCTGCAGTCCAATTTACCCTCCCTCCTTCCCCTCTGTAGTTTGGAGTGGTTGTATGGTTTGGGTTATAAATGTTGTTTGTACATGGGTTTTGGAGGTTTTTCTATTTTAGGCTGTGGCCTTTCTTTTTAGGGCCTTCTGACATCTGGGGCAAGAAAAGACTGAGGATATGACGTCGGTCATGCGCTTTAATACCATGACGCACTGACGTCAGATGTGAGCGCCCATGACCGACGCCAGCCTAATACTTTGGTATTCGGGCCGACCGAGGACAGCGGACTACCCACAGGTTATGACTGCAGCAATGTGGATCTTCGAACATCTACATTTATGGTAGTTACAAAACTGTACTTTTCTTACCAAAGGAGTCCTTGTAGATACATTGGTTGAGGCGGCAGCCGCTAAGAAGTTGTCAGAGACCTCATCTGTTCATCCTCCCAACAAAGAGTCACGGACTATGGGCAGATATGGAAAGCATACCTTTTCTTCAGCGACTTTTATCCTATGGTCACTGAATTACCTGACCCATTTTATGAGGCTTTAAAGGGGTCTCCTCAGAGCAAGGAGATGCTCTTCAGGGTACTGTAGCTTCGGGGACCGCAGACAAGTTTCTTCACTGCTCTCCACCCTCAGTTCTGTTGTCAATTCCTCCATGAGACTGATTTTGTATGCAGCTGATGGGGCGAGCAGATCAGCAGCTACAGGAATTTCCCTAAGGAGACATTCCTGGATGTGTCTTTGCAGTTTTGCCGAGCCCTTCGTCTTCCTTCAACACCCCTTTTGATGGTTCATCCCTTTTTGGATCCAAGCTGAAAGATACTTTGACCAGGTGGGAGCAGGAAGGGAACACCTTGTCGGCCGTGGGAGTCCGTTTTTCCACACCATCTAGACCTTATCCCAAAGGTCAGAAGGGTGGGAAGTTGTGGTTCCGCAAGTCCAAAAAAGGTTTCTCTGACTCAAGTGATGACACTTCCCCCAGAGGCAGAGGGGGAGATGCTAACTGAAGACACCGACCTCTCGGCAGAGGGGGCCCGCAGAATCAAGGCGACAGATGCGTTCTCTGGGAGGCCCGTCTGCTTTTCTCTAGGGGCAGTCTGGGGATGTTTGTCACTGTACCCAAAAGCCTGCTTAGAGATATCCCAAGACAAATGGGTACAGACAATCATATCCAGAGGATACTACATCCTCTTCACTTCTCACCATCAAATAAACAAGTCCTTGCCAGATGTTCTACATGGTCAAAAGGACTATGCAACACTAGCGGTACTCAAGTTGCTAGAAAAAAGTCATCCAAAATGTTCTCTCAAACCACATTGGATCTGGAAACTTACTCATTGTCCTTTAGTACCAAAGAAGACGGGGGGACTGCAGACTTATTCTGGATCTCGGCAAACTAAACATCTATAAAGAAGTACAAGTTCCAGATAGTGACACTGCAGTCAATATTTCCCTTTATAGGAAAAGACGATTGGATGTGCTTGATAGATCTCCAGAATGTGAGTTACCACATAAAAATGGACAAGTTGTCCATGAGACATTTACGCTTTCGGCTGGGAGCCAGCCATTACCAGTTTCGAGCCCTGCCCTTTGGCCTCACTTCAGCCCCCAGAGTATTCACGGCTCACTTGAGGCATCAAGGATTCCAGATGTTTCCATACCTAGACGACTGGCTCCTGACCGCCACCACCAACCATTTACTTCTGCAGGTGACTGACGAAACAATGCTTCTTTGTGCCAGACTAGGCATTACAGTAAACTTAAAAATCTGCCTGGTCTCCACAGCATATTACTAAGGGCAGAACTGGATTCAAAGCAGATGATGGTAAAACTTAACCCTAAGAGAATTCAGTCCCTTCATCGTCAAATCTAGGTATTGATATCAAGAAAAAGGATACAAGCCAGGGTTGTGTTACAGGTTCTAGGTACCATGGTAGCCGCAATTTTTGTTCCTTTAGCTCGTCTACACATGGGGGTTCTCCAGTGGTTACTCTTTGCCCAGTGGTCCATGCAGGATTTGCCTCTGTCAAACCAGATAGTCATTACGGAGTCATGCAAGAAAGATCTTTGCTGGTGGTTACAGACAGAACAGTTATACCTAGGGCGCTCCTTTATTTTTCCACAACCAACAGTAGTACTGACCACGGACGCTTTCCAGATTGGGTGGGGGGGGGCATTATCTGGGAATGACTGTCCAAGGGATATGACAAGAACACGAGAGCCACTTGCACATCAGTGTCCTAGAGATGAGAGTGGTGCTGTATGTGTTGCAGGCACTTCAACACTCTCTTCCAATAGGAACAGTTGTGATTCAGACTGACAATTTGTCAGTGGTGTGGTACATAAACAAGCAAGGTGGAACCAAGTCATACCCCCTTTGTCGGGAGGCACAACGAGTAAGACAATGGGTGGTCGCTTCCCAGCATTTTCTGATAGCAACGCATATCCCGGGGAAATCTAACATGATAGCGGGCAAACTCAGCAGAGTGATTCTGTTGCCTCACGAGTGGTCCCTCAAACCAGAAATTGCGGAAGAAATCTTCCAGAAATGGGGCCAGGCTTGCTGCGATCTTTTTACTGCCTCCATGAATGCCAAACGCAGCAGCTACTTTGCCCTCATTCCCCCTCCAGGGAAGTCACCAAGGGATGCACTTGCCCACGATTGGCCCCAGGACTACTCCTATGCCTTCCCACCTTCCCCTTAATACCCAAAGTACTTCAGAACGCCAATACGTTGAAAAGCATGATGGTTCTCATTACACTTTACTGGCCTTGACACGTTTGGTTCGCCTTTTTCTGGAGTCATTTACTGGAGGAACCATGGATTTTGGACCCAGTTCCAGACCTTTTGACCTACTCATCGGGAGCATTCCATCTGTTTAGCCAGACCCTCAAGTTGACACCATGGCTGCTCCAATTCCACGCTTGGCCAGGTGTTACAAATTTTCCCCTACAGTTAAACATATTTTGGTCTCTTTCCGCAAACAGTCTACAAGGAAACTATATTCAAGTAAATGGAAAAGATTTTCTTACTGAGCTGTTAAACGCAATGTAGAACCTTTTACGGCCCCTATTACCGCAGTTCTAGAATTTCTGTCCAAGCTTTTTGACGGAGTAGTAGCAGAGTTCTGCTGGCAGCTCTCTCTAATTTTCATACTGGTTTGATGGGAATGCCTATTATGTCTCTCAGATTATGTAAGGCCTTTCTGAAAGGTACATTCTTACTCACATCCCCGATCAGGGAACCCTCCAGCTCCTTGGGACCTTAATTTTGTGCCATCTGCATTTGTTTTGCCACCCTTTGAACCCGCAGCGTCCTGTAGTTTTTATCCTGGAAAACTCTTCTTAATAGCTATTACTTCCACCAGACAGATGTCATAACTTCAAGCTCTCTCCATGTGCCTTCCTTATATAGTTTTTCACAAAGACAGAGCATCATTAAGAACTAATCCCTCTATTCTACCCAAAGTTTAAGAAAATAATCTAAATAAATCTATAGATTTGCCCGTGTTCTTTCCATATTATATGGATCAGGCAGAGTATACATTACATCAGTTAGATGTTCACAGACAGCTCTGATTCTATTTGCATAGGGCCAAAGATGTCATTCGGATCAGATTTTTGTGTCCTTTTTGGACAAAAGAAAAGGATTGCCTTTTTCGAAAGTGATACTGTCTAAATGGCTTACAGATTGTTTTCCTTTTCATATACTAAGAATAACAGGCAATAATCGGGCAGAGTAAAAGGTCATTCCACGAGAGTGGTTTCTACATCCTCTGCCTTTCAGGTTAGGCTTCCCATGGACTCCATTTGTGCAGCCACCACATGGGTGAGACGTCATATCTTTGACTCATTGCAAAGTAGATGTGGCCTCCCAGAACAAGTCTTCCTTTGATTCCACTGTATTGAGGAGTCTTCTCTCTTGAGCCACCCTAGGATAAAGGTGCTAGGGATGCTGTCCCAACCAGCAAGAATTACAGGGAAATAGGACAACTTAACATTAAGAAATGATGTACTCACTATAACGTTCCAAGTTTGTGGTCCATCTTGCCTATATTCTTGCGTCCCACCCACCTTTACCCCTTCTTTGTTCCTGGAAGAATGGGTGGATAATCTTATGTATATAGTTAGGATGGTTTAGAGTCTTTGATTCTTCCTTCTAGAAAATTGTAATGTTCTAGCAGGTGGGGGTATACTAAGTTAGTGTTTCGCTTGCAAACAAGATCTGGGGTTTTACCAGATGCATCATAGGATATGGGTTAGCCTCGAGCCAGTGGAAGCTCTCGAGCTTTTGTATTCAGCCGAGTCGGAACCTTTACTGTGTTCCAAACCCCCAACCGGCAGGAATGTAGGCTAGATGGACAAACGTGGAATGTTGTGCGTACATAACTTATTTCCTTCGTTGCAGCCATTTGCTGCCCCAGCATTTCTGATAAGTACTGTGTAGGGAATTTTAAAATCTGGCAAATCATTACATTTCCAAAAACAAATTTCCAGTTATACTGCTGTCCTATCATACTTCCAGCATTTGCTAACTGTCTGTGGAAAAATTATCTGAAGTCTGCCTAGCATATGAAAATACCCATGTGAACATTTTCAAGCAAAAATCCTAAATATTCTCGACTTTGTGTACTTGGCCATATGGATGTCCCACAGTTTAGTTTGCTTATTACCCCTCCCTTCTCTCTCTTCAGACCGCCTCAAATTTTTATGGTCATCATGCAGCATTTTATATACCCTACTAGTTATCCCATTTTCAAACGTCCACTTTTCTCAATTTTAAAAACTCTTAGCTCTAGTGTTTCACTTTGCACTTCTCAGTCCCTGGTTAAGGAAGGCATTCTCTAACCTACAGTCCAAACTTTTGTTTGACAATTTTCTGGAGTTCTTTTATTCAATCTGTTACCACTATTTGGGGTCATTTTTATTGGTAAAATCTCTTTTCCAGTTCCTTCTGCCTGATTTTAGAGCATTTATTACCGTCATCCCTAGTCCATTCCAGTAGATACTAACATTTAGTTTTAATAAAAAGTGCACTGGCTACTTTAAAATATTTAATTAATGCACTCAACATTTAAAGTATTAAGGCTTCTTGGAATACAAGTGCTTGTGTAACTCATTCACTTCCCACAGTTTCAAGTTTCCTCTATTTTTCACTGAACTGTTAGCAGGTATGTCATTAAAAAGTAATTGCATTGTATCTCGTACATTTTACTTAGCACACTCTTCAGATACTTGTGATCAGTTGCTTGCTCCTGCAAACTGCTCTTCAAGTAAAAGCAGTTGGTAACAGGAAAAAAGAATGCTAGTAGCTTTGCAAATGCATGGGGGGAAAAACTTTAGATTTCAGTCTGAACACCCCTATTCAAACCTCCTATAATTGATTGATTGCACCTGTAGACTTGTCTCCAATTGAAGGTAGGTGCTAATGGAAGAATGCAGCTAAAGATTTGGCAAATGCAAGGAAGACCTGCAGTATCCCTTGCCTTTCATCATTGTCTCATTTCTAAGTCTGTTTGCTTAGTGTCTGTAGCTTACATTGGGATTTGGCTGGTCATCCACCTTTACAGAAATGGGAATTCTTAACTGTGCCTCCAATTTGATTAATGCCTTATGTGATAGTGTTCAATCTCGCCGTTTGTTCTTACACATGGGTTCGGAGCCGATCCTCGGCTCCGTGCCGGCCTCTTGCAAGCTCTGCATCGAGAAGAAGCTCGAGACAATCTAATACCCACAATCCCCCTCTGCCTTTACCTCAGATCTAGTTTGCCGCTGCTGCATACGCATCGTTGGGAGCTAGCTCGAGAGTCTAAGCTAAGATATAACTTTTTTTTGTTATATTTTATTAGAATTCTATTTCTATTTGATGTTTCAGTATTATTCTGTATGATTGTGTTGTGGTCTCGTTGAGTTCTTGGTACCGTTAACTAGTTTTATCGGTTAATTATTTTTCGGGGCCTACACCCTTCATAAATTTAACATAGTTGAGGAATCTTTATACCGGATTTGACAATTTTTATCGGATTTGACAAACTTTAACGGATTTGACTACATTACTGGACTTGTCTCTCTTTCCTATAGTGTCTGATAAGGTGAAGTCAGGTTTCAAGCGTTGTCAGTGTGGCCAGAAAATGTCAGTGACTGACAACCATAGTTCCTGCGTCTACTGCCTTGGCCCTCTCCACTTGCAAGAGGACTGCTCCATCTGTCACTCTTTTAGTGGGAGGGTCATGACAGATAGGCGCAGGAAACTAATGGACAGAGGTCTATTGAAACCTTCTTTCCAGGAGGCTCTGGATGCTTCTGACCAGGCATCGAAGTCCTCTAAGGAATCGAAGACGTCGGAGCCCAAGTCATCGGCTCCGAGCTCTTCAGCAAAGGTTAGATCACCGGTTCCACAGACTTGGGCCGAGTGTTCAACTGGTATCGGTTCCTGAGCCTCGAGTCTTGGAACCGTGATGGAGCTCCCTCCTTCGACCTTATTGAGGTCGGCTCCGTCTTCGGTTCCTTCGACCCGTTCTTCCTCCAAACTTTCGGATATCGATGTGGATCGTGGTGCAGAAGTTATTGGAGCATTCGCCCTCTCAAACTTATTTCGGTTTCCACCCAGTTGGTGTCGAAACTTGAAGGCCTCCCTGTATCTCCATCCATTCCTCCTCCGAGACCGATTCAGTCTTTGGAGCCGGAAGAGGCTGATCTACTGATTGTGGAGCCCTCGGGTCCAGAACCGTCCTTTCCTCGGTCTGTTCCTCTCACCTCGACTCCGTCGGACCCGATACCGGAGTCTCGGAGCTGACGGTCTGTCCTTGGTTCCGGGGCCGAGAGTCGAACCGACGTTTCGGTTCCGACTCTCCCCCTCGGGGCCTCGGCGCGGATCGATTCGGCTCCGTCCTCGGGGTCGATGCCTTCGTCGCCCGTGTCGGGATTCTTCCCATTTCCTCGGAACCGGGGACTCTTCGATGCGGGACCCGGGAGCGTTCGACCTGATGAGGAAGGTGTTGTCTACCCAGACAACCACATCAGTGGAAGCAACCTCTCCTCCCCATAAAGGGCCGTTATCTTCATCTGCACCCACGGCCACATCCAAGCGTCGGGCACCAGTGTCTCAGCCACCCCTGGAGGGTGCCCCCTCTTCCTCCGAGGCTTCTTCGGATGCTCCCCACGAAGAAGTCCCTAGGAAGAGATTGTGTAAGAGGAGACACTTGGATTCTCCACAGGAATCCTTGACATCTGATACTGACTTAGATGAGTCAGAGGGGTCCCTAAGTCACCTTCGAAGATGTCTCTTTTTCGGACATATTGGAGATCCTGAAACAGAGAGGTGACTGGCAGTCCCTTCCCCCTTCTGAGGATGAGTCAGTTCTGCTGAAGGCATTTGGTGCTCGCCCTTCTTCCTCCTGGGTCACTCCGCCTTGAACTAATGGAACTAATTGCTCAAGGGCGTGGAGGCTCCTGACACAGTGGAACCAGTTCCAAGGAAACCTAATAAATACATCACGGCACCTCAGGACAAGTCCTACCTTACAAAAGGAGTTCCAGTAGACGCTATGGTGGTGGCAGCAGCCACGAAAAAGGAGATGTCGGAGTCTTCTTCATCTGTCCATCCTCCTAATAAAGATTCTAGGACGATGGATAGATACGGGAAGCGCATTTTTAGTTCAGCGGCTTTTTCCATGCGATCCCTGAACTATTTGACCCATTTTACACGTCTACAGAGGGATCTAGTCAGAGTTGGGAGATACCCTCCAGGGTACTACAGATGCAGCTGTCTCAGAGAAAGTGACAGCGCAACTTAATACCCTAACATCGATTGTTAACTCGTCCATGAGGCTGATTTCCTACACAGCCGAAGGTTCGAGTAGGGCAGCAGCTTCAGCGATTGCTCTTCGCAGACAATCCTGGATGCGCTTATGCTCCTTTGCGGAAGCCTTCAAGTCTTCCTTTACAAACGCCCCATTTGACGGTGCCACTCTCTTTGGCCCCAAAGTAAAGGAGACCCTTACCCGGTGTGAACAGGAGGGAAAGACTCTGTCTGCTGTCGGAGTCCATTTTTCCACCCCAACCAGACTGTACCCCAAAGGGCAACGCGGTGGAAAAATGTGGTTTCGAAAACCCCAAGGATCTTTCCCAGGCACACAGGGAGACGCCCCCTCTAGAGGCAGAGGAGGGGGTAGAGGTGGAAGACGCCGCCCTGGCGGCAGAGGGGGTCCGCAACATCAAGGGGACAGGGAGACACTCCCTGGTAAACCTTTCCAGCACTCCTGAGAGGAGGCCCGACTGTCCTGCTCTGGAGGCAGTCGGGTCGCTTGGCTTTATACCCTCAGGCCTGGCAAAGTTTAACTACAGACAAGTGGGTAAAAGCGTGGTTACCAGAGGTTACAACATACCCTTTCTATCTCATCCCATTCCAAAGAAAAGACTCCCAGATGTACCGCCCCATCTGCAGAGCCAGCAGCCATAGAAATTTCAAAGCTCCTAGAACAAAGTCATCCAACCAGCCCCAGCGGACCAGACAGGATTCGGGACTTAGTCAAGGCTCTTTTAGTTCCAAAGAAAACAGGGGACTGGAGGCCCATTCTGGACCTAAGCTACCTCAATACCTTCGTCAGGAAAGAAAAGTTCCGAATGGTCACGCTTCAATCGATCCTTCCATTCTTACAGAAGGACGACTGGATGTGCTCAATAGATCTAGAAGATGCATACTACCACATCAAAATGGCCAGGGCATCCAGAGATCATCTGCGCTTCGGCTGGGGCCAGTCACTTTCAATTTCGAGCCCTGCCCTTTGGTCTGACCTCAGCCCCCAGGGTCTTCACCAAATGCATGGCAGTGGTAGCGTCTCACTTGAGACGCCAAGGATTCCAGGTGTTTCCGTATCTGGACGACTGGCTCCTTTCTGCCACCACCCAGCGTCAACTACTACAGGCCAGAGACTTCGCTCTTCAACTGTGTGTTCACCTAGGGATTTCTGTAAACTTCGGAAAATCCTTACTTCAGCCATCACAAAATATCTTGTTCATAGGAGCAGAGTTAAACACACGTCAGTTGATACTGAGGCTTCCCCCAGAAAGGATATTATCACTTCAGACTCATATACGTCTTCTACTCTTGTCAAGAAAATCTCCTGCAAAACTAGTACTGAAGGTGTTGGGCCTCATGTCAGCCTCCCTTATTGCAATTCCCTTGGGAAGGCTGCACATGAGAGTCCTACAATGGCTGCTGTTTGCACAATGGTCGTTTCAACAACTACCTCTAACACACGAGATTCTTATAACAAAGACATGCAAAACAGATCTAAACTGGTGGCTTCAAACGTGCAACCTTTCCAAGGGAGACCGTTTGTGCTACCCACGCCCACAGTTACGGTGACCACGGACGCTTCCCTGATAGGGTGGGGGGGCATCTTTCAGGGACAGACAGTCCAAGGCGAATGGACCAATTTGGAGTACAATCTGCACATCAATGTTCTAGAGTTGAGGGCAGTGTTTCTAGCGTTGCAACACTTTGCTCCCCTTCTTCCTCTAGGGACTATTGCAGTTCAGACGGACAACATGTCGGTAGTCTGGTACATAAACAAGCAAGGGGGAACCAAGTCCTATCAGCTATGCAGAGAGGCCATGAGAATTTGGCAGTGGGCGGAGTCCACGGGTCGCTTTCTAATAGCAACGCACATCCCGGGGTCATCCAACGTCATAGCCGACAGGCTGAGCAGAGCAATTCTGTTACCGCACGAGTGGTCCCTAAACCAGTCAGTGGCGAAAAGGATTTTTCGCACGTGGGGCCAGCCTTCCTGCGATCTGTTTGCGTCTCCAATGAATGCCAAATGCAGGAGCTACTTTGCCCTATTACCCTCCAGGGAAGTCCCCAGGGACGCACTGGTTCACGATTGGCCCCGGGACTCCTGCACGCATTTCCTCCATTTCCTCTGATATCAAAGTTTCTCCAGAAAGCCAGGAACCTACACAGGACAATAATCCTCATTGCCCCATTCTGGCCTCGTCAAATTTGGTTTCCCTTCCTGAAGATACACTGCATTCGGGGACCCTGGATTCTGGACCCAGAGCCAGACCTATTGACTCACTCGTCAGGGGTTCCCCATCCCGCTCCTGTCCCTCCATCTAGCAGCTTGGCTGCTCCAATTCCCAACTTAGCCAGGTCTGATCTTTTGTCACCAGCAGTCCAGGATATATTGGTGGCTTCCCATAAAGCTTCCACTACTAAAACATATGCTAGCAAATGGAAGCGATTTGTATTCTGGGCGAATACACACCATGTGGACCCTTTTATAGCTCCTTTGAATAAGATATTAGAGTTCTTAACGGACTTATTCCATCAGGGTGCTTCTCCTGCTACACTAAGAGTTCAATTGGCTGCCATTTCAAATTTCCATGTGGAAGAATGTGGAGCTCCTGTTATGGCTCACAGACTTTGTAAGGCCTTTTAAAAGGATTTTTCATATTAGACCACCGGTCAGATCTCCTACGCACCTTGGAGTCTAAACTTATTGTTATCTAAATTAATGTTGCCCCCCTTTGAACCTGCCTCTTCTTGCCCGTTAAAATTTTTATCCTGGAAAACTCTCTTTTTGGTAGCCATTACTTCCGCTAGGCGAGTATCTGAACTTCAGGCTCTCTCCATCAAGCACCCTTATTTGATCTTTCACTCTGACAGAGTTTCTCTTGAACCAATTCATCCTTCCTCCCTAAAGTGTGTTCTATTAACAATATTAATCAGTCCATTGAATTACCCACTTTCTTCAAAAACCACTCCAACAAAATGGAGTATATGTTACACAAATTAGATGTTCACAGACAGCTAAGATTTTACTTGGATAGAACAAAAGATCACAGAAAAACAGATCAACTCTTTGTGGCTTTTGCTGATAGCAGGAAAGGACTTGCAGTTACCAAAATAACTCTTTCTAAATGGTTAACGGATTGCATAATCTATGTCTACGATTCTTCAAATCAAACCCTTTTACACAAACCCAAAGGACATTCCACAAGGTCAGTGTCTACATCTTTGGCTCATGCAGCCCGCCTACCACTGGACGCTATTTGTGCAGCTGCTACTTGGTCTAAGCCACATACATTCATTTCTCATTATAAGGTAGACAAGGTTTCTAGGGACAGGGCAACCTTTGGTTCCACTGTGCTCAAGAACGTCCTCACGTGAGTTCCTCAGGAACAAGGAGCTAGGGACGCTACCCATGTGTAAGAACAAACGGCGAGATTGAACACTATCACATATAGAAGTTATGTCCTTACCATAACGTTCCATGTGGAGTGTTCATCTCGCCTTTGTTCTTACAGTCCCACCCTCCCACCCTTAGGAAGAACGTTCTTTGATGCCTGGCCAGGAGCATTCTGCTACTGTTGCAATATTGTGTACATAGTTGGCATATATATTTATATGTGTCTGTTTGGCTTATATATATATGGTTATGGGTAGATTCTTTCTGTGCATATGTAATGTAAGCATGAATGTGCTCTTCTGTAGATTGGTTTGCTTGCAAACTAGATCTGAGGTAAAGGCAGAGGGGGATTGTGGGTATTAGATTGTCTCGAGCTTCTTCTCGATGCAGAGCTTGCAAGAGGCCGGCACGGAGCCGAGGATCGGCTCCGAACCCATGTGTAAGAACAAAGGCGAGATGAACACTCCACATGGAACGTTATGGTAAGGACATAACTTCTATTTACATTCTCTCACCCCAACACTCCAAGATCGCAAAATTATATTCATTTTAATTTGCTTTATTCCAGCCCTCCTTACATTGTTTCAGCATAAAACATGGCTACGACTAAACGTATTTTTTTTCTGTAGTATTTTAATATATACAGCAGTTAATAATAAAACAACCCTAAACATTTAAAATGTTCTTGACTGCTTACTGTACTAAACTGATGTGTAGCATAACATGCAGTTTAAATCCTGGATTTTTGTATGAATATTAACAAAAGGCGGTGTACTTGTTTCTTCAGTGTCCTAAGCATTAATGAAATTAAGTGGTGATGTTCTTCGTGTTTCACTGTTGCAGTCATTACATTTGGGTTATCCTCCTGGCAGGTTGCCCTCAGTCGGCCTGAATTCCAAAGTCTTGGGTCCTGCGTCAGTTGTTGTCACCTCTTCCTTGACGTCAGGTCATCAGGCGTATAAAAGATGCAGCAGACACCATTTTATTCAGTCTTTCTTGCCGCGTGGTGCCCGAAGTTCACAACTGACGGTCGGCCGACTCCTGAGATTTTCGTGTTCAAGTTTCAGATCCGAAGTCTTCATTAAAAGCTAAGTACCCCGTTGGGGAAACTTTTTTCTTGCTCCAGACTGATGTCAGAAAAAGTTAATTAATTGTATTTCTTGAGGGAAGCAAATACCTCATAAGGACTTTCATTCTTACTGTATTCCTTGCCTAGGCCCTGACCACAACGTTGCTAGTTGTAGGTTTTGTGCTAGATTTAACCAACGCAATATTAAGCTTTGGTATGATTTTGCATTAACCTGTTTTGGGCAAAGATTTAATTATACAATGTCGGATAGCCATCCGACTACTGGAGTTCACAAAAAACGCAAAGAAAAAGACAGGCAACCGAGGTCCAAAACCAACAACGAAGCTTCTCCTAAGCAAGTCGCCGGTTCTCAGTGAAGTGCTTTTGCAGCCCCTGACGCCTGCTACTTTAGAGTCGCAGGCTGCTACCTACTCGCACATGAGTCGGTCAGGCTGCTGGAAACTCAAGGTATTGGAGTCTCAAGGATTATTCCTTCAGATGGGTCCGGAGCCACTGAGCAGGCATCGGCTTCTGAGGGTGTATTCAGACCTAAACAATTGTATATAAAACCGACTTCAAAGACTAAAATACCTTTAAAGGCAAAGAAACAAGTTCACCAGCCACAAGGACAGGCCTCCATGCCCAAAAAACAGATGCTCAAAATGGCCAAAGACTTAATTACCTTGATCAGGAGTTCCCATCCTTCTCCTGATAAGAGGCCTAGGCAAGAGACAGACTACGAATCTTCAGATCAGGTTTCCATTTCTTCTGATTCCTCTTCTGATCAGGAATATTCTTCTCCCCCATGAGGATTCTGATGCTGACGAATCAATTCCTTCAGCTTCTCCTCCTGAGGACTACTCTTTTGGGGAAACCTTGCATACTGTTAGGGAGCACTTCCACTGGGAGAGCAAAGATTTTTCATAATCTAAGAAAAGGCTGAGAGACTTCCTTTTACTACCTCAACACAGGCCTCTAGCTATTCCACCTGTGTTGGACTTTGTAGATGTGTTCTCTGAGTCTAGTCTGACCCCTGACTCTCTACCTCCAGCTCCTGCTAAGCCAGACATATACTACAGGGTCCCTGACTCTCATAAATTCCTTTTCAAAAACCCTACTGCAGACCCAGAAACTATTTCTCAGGGTCCAAAGGGGGTCAAGGCTTCTACTGCAAAAAACCGTACCCCCTCTGACAGGGATTCTAGGGTACTGGATCGATGGGAAAAAAGATTTACACCTGCTACTTTGGCTATAAGGGCCTTAACTTGCTAGTTTCATATGCTCAAATATCAGCAATATATCATGACACTGCTTAAACAGAAAATGATGGCAAATTCTGAATGTGCAGAAAACAAAGAAATGCAGGATTTATTGCATGCAGCTGAACAAGTTGGAAAGCATATTTTGCAATGTGGGTTTGATTCTCTGAAGGCCTCCTGGAGGGCCGCTGTTACGGGTTCTGTCATTAGGAGGCATGCTTGGTTAAAGGAACAAACTATGCCTGACCATGTTAAAGCAAAATTATTAGATGCTCCTTTACAACATGATACCTTGTTTGGTGTTAAGGCAGAAGATGTGTTAAAATGGAGGACAAAGCTAAATCTATGCAAATGGTCAAGGATTTCTTACAGGTACAGCCACCTAGATTTAGCAGACACTGGCCTACAAAGAATTGGTCCTTTCCAGTCTCAGACATACCTCAAAGGGGCAGATCCAGATGTCCTAGAGGCAGATCACAGCTGCAAGGATCCTACAGGCCTAAGCAGTGGAGTGTTTCTACCTCCAAAGGTGGAGAAGACGAATCACAATCATACAGGAAACAGTCCTAATGACTTCCTCCTGCCTGCACCAAGCACTTATCTTCTGGCAGCACCCTTAGGTGGAAAATAGCACTTTTTTCTCAAAAGTGGCACATTATAACCCAGGACAAATGGGTTCTAGACAGTGTCACAAGGCTACAAGTTTCATTTCCATACCCTGCCAAGGGCTAACTGTTGGCCAGACCTTCCAAAAAGTCAATGGGCAGACGCTCAAAAAAGTCGCAGCTCTCATGGACATGAGGGCTATTCAACAAGTGCCACAGCAAGAGCAGGGACAAGGATTTTACTCGAGACTGTTCTTTGTACCCAGAAAGGACAAAGCATGGAGACCAATACTGGACCTATCTATTCTAAACACTTTCCAGGATATACCAAAATTCAAGATGTTGACCCTTACAACAGCTTCTGCCCATGCTGGGCAGCAAGGCTTGGCTCGTAACTTTGGACCTAAAAGAGGCATACCTGCATGTCCCAATCAGACAATCATGCAGAAGAAGATACCTCCGATTCAAGGCTGGCTCAAAGCATTACCAATTCTCTGCACTGCCCTTTGGCTTATCTACAGCGCCCAGGGTCTTCACAAAGTGCCTGGCACCAGTAATTGCTTACTGCAGACAGAAGAATACAAATATATTCTTACTTAGACGACTGCCTCATACAAGCAGCGAATAAGGACATTCCACTACAGCATCTGCCGTTTGTGATGAGACTTTTAACATGCCTAGGGTGCACAGTCAACAAAAAGAAATCAAAACTAGTACCCTCTTGCGATAATATTCCTGATTGCAAGCTTAAATACAACTGCCCAGATGGCTTATCTCACTCCAGACAGACAACTGACTACCTATTTCAAGGAAATGGCAACAAAGGCCCAGTTATCTGCAAGAAAAATTCTGCAGGCTTTGGGCTTCATGGTATCCTGCATATTACTAATTCCATATGCAAGACTGCATATGAGGAAAATTCAGTAGTACCTAAAAAGTGTCTGGACACAACATAGCCACAGTCTGGAAACAATGATTACTCTAATTCCCTGCCTGCAACAGGAATTTTGATGGTGGACAAAGGCTTGTCACCAAAACAAGGGACAGCCATTCTCACTACCCCCAGCCAGGCAGAGCCTAACGACTGATGCTTCATATTATGCCTTGGGGGGCACACATGGCAGGAAGAGGCATTCAGGGCGCCTGGTCCTCAAACCAAAAGCATCTACATATCAATCAAAAAGAGATGCTAGCTGTTCAAAATGCCCTGACAGCCTTCAAGGACCTACTTCATCTGGGACAACTACTGATAGACAGACAACACCACGGTCATGTGGCACATAAACAAGCAGGGGGGCACTCATTCTTATCCCCTGTGCAGGCAAGCCATGGCTTTATGGGACACAGCATTGACTTACCAAGTTCATCTGCAGGCACAATTCCTGCCAGGAAAGGACAATACTCTGGCAGACGAACTAAGCAGAAACCTCATGGATCCCCATAAGTGGCACCTGGATCCACAAGTCTTCAGCATAACAAAGAAATGGGGACGCCTGGACATAGATCTATTTGCCTCCCCTCAAAATAATCAACTAAAAAGATTCTGCGCAAGGACTTATCACAGACAAGCTTGGAAAGTGGACACCTTATCTTTCAACTGGACAAACCTTTCAGTATATGCCTTTCCTCCACTGCCTCTCCTCCCCAAGGTACTCCTAAAGGTCAGGCAGGAGAAACCAAAAATGATTCTGATTGCCCCACACTGCCATGCCAGTACTGGTATCTGATATTAAGGAACTTGTCCCAATACCTAGCCTGGACCTTACCTCAAATACCTCATCTACTGTCCCAGCAAAGCAATCAGATTCTGCACAGCCAACTCAGGACCCTAAACCTGGCAGCACGGCGGATAATGTAGCCATACAAACCACACCTCTCAGTAAAGCTGTGATGGATGTCATTTTAGAAGCCAGAAGGCCTAGTACTAGAAAATCCTGTGCTGGAAAATGGAAAAGATTTCGCTCTTGGAACAAAGCTCAAGGAACAGATACAGCTGTTCAAAATATTCCTCAGATTTTACAATACTTAACTGAGATGCTGGACAAAGGCCTATGTTTTTTATCAATTAAAATCTATGCCTCTGCCATTTTGGCTCATTATAATACAGAGCCACCACTCTTTTCTCATCCTTTATTAAGGCAATACCTCAGAGGAGCCAAAAACTTAAGGGCTCCAAGGAGAATGCCAATACCTGCATGTGACCTCAATTATGTCTTGGAAAAACTCACCTTACCTCCTTTTGAGCCAGCTGCTACTGCAGATATAAAGTTCTTATCTTGGAAAATAGCTCTGCTCCTAGCAATAACTTCTGCAAGACAAGTTTCAGAGCTACAGGCTCTCATGGCTGTGGAACCCTTTATCATTTTTTATCCAGACAGGGTCTCTGAGAACAAACCCTACATTTATGCCTAAGGTGGTATCCAGTGTAGCCCTTAACCAATCAATTCATTTGGCAACTTTTTACCCAAATCCACAGAACAATGGGGAGAAAATTCTGCATTCTTTGGATGTACACAGACAACTTAGATTCTACTTGGACAAAACTAAAGTTTTCAGAAAGACAGAACAATTACTAGTGGCATATACCACAGCATCACAAGCAAAGGCTTTCTCCAAGCAGACTATTTCAAAATGGATAGGTCACTGCATTCGATTCTGCTACTCACTGCATGGCAAACCAGTGCCTAAGGGCATTAGGCCACATTCAACCAGAGCTGCAGCCACTTCTGCATCCTTTCTCAGGGGAGTACCAACCAAATACATTTTAGATGCTGCTACTTGGAGTTCAGTGCATACCTTTACAAAACCTTACAATCTGCCTCTTTACTCTAAATCCAGGGCAGGCTTTGCCACTGCAGTTCTGCAGGGCCTCATAGCCGCTCCTAATGCTGTTGATCTCCAGCCCCCCAACCATAGCTTTGGGACTCAACCCAAATGTAATGACTGCAACAGTGAAACACGAAGAACATAGTACAGATGTGTGTACACTTACCATAAATGTAGATGTTCGAGTGTATTCACTGTTGCAGTCCAGGTTACCCCCCGCCATCCCCCTTATTTTTGCTGGAACTTATCTTTACTTCTCTAATCTATACAACCTGGGTGGTGTATTTGCTTATAGATGAAGGTAAAGCTTATTTTGGTGCATGTAGGTTTTATTTACATAATTTTAGCCTACCCTTTTGGGGGCACCTGACATCTGGGGCAAGAAAAACTGAATAAAATGGCATCAGCTGCATCTTTTATACCCCTGACCTGTCCTCAGGGAAGAGGCGACAGCAACCGACGCAGGACCCAAGACTTTGAAATTCAGGCCGACTGAGGGCAACCTGCCAGCAGGATAACCCAAATGTAATGACTGCAACAAGTGAATACACTCTATAACATCTACATTTATGGTAAGTGTACACAACTGTACTTTTTATGCTTTAAAGTTCACCCACCAGTTCAACAGTCAGCAAAGTTGGTCTTTCAGCCACTACTTCTTACAAAGCCATATTTGACATGTCTAATCCTATATCTAATGAGACTGATGCTTTACAGTTTTCTCATGTATTCAGTAATTTCGCAGCGTTATTGGTCTTCCTAATCATATCAGTGTCCCAATACCAGTGTCTGTCAAGTCCAAGGTATCCATGATTCTTCCGGGGGACTTGAGCATAGTGCCAAGCTGAGCAGATATAGTAATGTGCATCCCTTCTCAGAGTGAAATAAAGGGAAGTTAAAACATAAATCATTATTTGCTAACATACTAAAAGACAAATGACCCAGTGACCAAAGGAAAGAAAAAGAATTGCAAGCAATCTCCAGAAAACATTAGTATAGGTTTGTCCACTTTTGTTGCATTTATTTATTTTACATTTGTTGACCGGGCTAGTCTAATTGGATACATGTCCATTTTCAGTAGACGCCCGGGGAGAAAAGCTCCAAACTAATCACAGTAAAAACAAAGGTTAAAGATTACATTAAAAATAAACTAACAAAATAGGAAGTAACTAGCTAGTAGTTTGCAATAAAATAGTAAATAGCAGTTGTATCAAATACGTTGTATTGTACATAAAATGACAAAGAACAGAAATTAGGACATGATCTTCAGACGAGTGAAATACTTAAATGTTACAGTAGTTTTACAGTTGACTCTTTCATTCATGCTAAACAATATTGTCTAGTTTTGAGTAGAAACTGGGAAGTGGTAGAACAGGGGTGAAATTCTAGTTGGGGTTACTGCAAGGGCATAACCAGTGTGTTCTAAGGAATAATTTGAGTTTTGTTTGTAGAGGGGTAGGGAAGGAAGTAATGTAAGTTCACTAGGTAGAAGGTTCCAGTTTTTTGCCAGCTGTGTTTGAAAATAGAGTCATCTGCCATGTTGTTGGACTTGTTTATGCTAACTAATAGTTTATTTGACGAATGTAAGGTACTGAGATTTTTATAGGGGATTATAAGGTTGGAGAGTATTGGAGTTTTGTTTGGATCATTGAGGACCTTATGGGCTATGGTAAGTTGGTTAATTTGAAGCTGATTCTGTAGTTCAAGCCAACCAAGTTGTTTTAGATTGTGACAGTGATGGGTTCTGAAGGGGTTTCCAGTGGCAAATCGGGCAATGTTGTTATAGGAGCTAGCTAGTTTGAGCATGTTATTTTTAGTTAGGTTTGTGTAAATTGGTGAGGCATAAAACAGTATAGAGATTAGAAGTGAGTGGGCGGTAGTGGTTCTAGTTGTAGAGGTAAGAAATGGTCTAATCCTATATAGGGAGCCCATTCTTCTGTTACCTTTTTTATAGTGTTAACCTTAATTTCGACTCTCACGTTATCTATTGTAATTCCAAGGAGTTTAATGTTGGAGTTAGGAGAAATGAGGATACCATTATTAGAGATGACTGAGAAGTCTAATGGTATGGACTTACAGGTAGGAGTAAAGAGTAGGAGTTTTTTGGGGGGGGATTTAAGAGGAGACAATGCTTTAAAAACCATGACTCTGTGTTAAACACCTTCTGAGTTATAGATTGTAGTTAAGAAGATTTGGCTGTGCAAATTAGTGTAGAATCATCTGCATATTGTATGCAGGTAGCTTGTGGAATAGCTAAATGCAGATCATTTATAAATATAAAGAAAAGTAGAGGGCCTAGAATTGAGCCCTGGGGAATACCCAAGGTGATGGGCAGGAGGAATAATAGATTATTCTCCCAGAGCACTGCTTGCTGCCTATTGCTGAGGTAGGAAGTGAACCATTGTATTGCTAGTGAGTCAAAAGAAAGTGATTTTAGTATGTTTATAAGCAAAGGGTGGTTAACCGTGTCAAAAGCTTTTGAAAGATCAATAAAGCAAGCTGAGGAGAGAATATTATTATTATGGTTTCTGTTGATAGAATCAGTGAAGGAAAGAAGGGCAGTAGTGGTGCTATGGAATGGCCCAAAACCATACTGGGTATTGGCTAGTAGGTTATACTGAATTAAATGGTTAAGTAGCTGGTGATGAATGCATCTTTCCATGATTTTAGCTAAAGGAGACAGTAAAGCTATAGGTCGGTAGTTTGAGTATTCATTCAAGTTACCCCATTTATGTAGGGGAATAATGTGAGACATTTTCCATATGGCTGGGGTGGTTCCTTCCTTTGTGGTTCTAAGAATCCATATGGGATAGGCTACAGATGTAGCTGCGTTTTGCAAATATTCATTTGGGATCTGGTCAGCAGGAGTACAAGGCTTCAGTTTTTGGATGTGTTTGTAGATAAAATTAGTAGAGATGGGTTGTAATTTGAAATTGGGAATAGGGCTATTATTGGGGATAGGAAAGCTAGAGTTATCAAGAGATAGTTGGCTGGCCAGGGATTGTATGGCCTCAGTAAAGGTGTTAAAGTGCGGTTTCGATTGGGGTCTTGAGATTAGTGTCTGTTGGGCTTGGTGTACTGGAGTGACCAGGGTTAAGGAGTCTGATACTTGCCCAGAATTTCTGTGGATTGTTTTGCTGTGTTTGCTGCATTTTACAGTACAAGTTTTTTTATGTGAGGATATTGCTTTTTTTGTCAAATTTCTCAGTTGTTTAAATACTTGTTAATCTGCTGTAAGTTTAGTACTTTGCCACCTATCCCAGGTTTTGTTTGAGTAGTTTTTTTTGCCTGGTTTCTTTAGAGAGCCAAGGAGCTGGTTTTGATGCAATTCTGATGGTGCACTTAGGTGCATGGTGATCTAGGATAGTTAAGAATTTAGAGATGAAGTATTTGACAGCTTCTTCAAGTGGTAGGGCTTTTAGGGGAGACCAATTACAAGCAGTAATTTCACTTTGGAATAGCTGTATGTTAAAATGCTTGTTGCTCTGAATTGTTCGAAATATTGCGGGTTGAGCAATATCAATCTTTTCCCCGATTATGTAGGTCAGTGAGTGGTCACTTGCATCATCAGGGAAGGTCCCTACCTTATAAGTTTGTTGAAAGTTGTTTATATGAATCCAGTATGAGGTAGTCTCTTTTATTTGGTTTGTTAATTCTAGTGGGGGAGGTAATGGTTTGAGAGAAGCCATGAAGGTTAATATGGGAAGTAGGATGGTCAGTATTGATGCTCTTCCAATCAATATTTGTCACCTAGGATTATAGTTTCTTGAGGGAAAGATGATGTGACCCAGCAAAGTTTATTCTCTAGTGTAGTGATGTTGTTCCCAGGAGGTAAATGGATAGATATTTATGGATTTATTAGAATTGATATGTATTTTAGAGATGAGTATTTCAGCATTATTTTCCATAGGAGGGTTGTAGGGTGAAGAGGTGACTACTAAGCCTTCTTTGAATAGAACTTCTACTCCCCCACCATTTCTTTTGTTGCGATCACATCTTACTATATTATAGCCTGGAGGTGTGATTTCATTATCATGGATTCCAGGTTATAACCATGTTTGTCAAGCAAAAGATGTCAAAGGAGTATACATCCAGGAAAGCATGGAGGTGGGCCACTTTTATTATTTAAGCTACGGATATTGAGATGAGCAATTAGGAGTGAGTTGGGAAGTTTGGTAGGGGAGAGTGAGGTAGTAGGTAGGATAGGGAGTATGAGAGTTAGTGGTAAGGACATTGGCTGGGCCTGGATTAGGGTGAATATCTCCATCATCTAAGGATAGTCTTTTCAGTCTAAGTAAAGGATTGTGTGTGTTACTGATTATATATTGAACTTTCCTGGTTATTATGTTATATTTAATGTGGGATAGTCTGTGGTACTTTGATAGAAGGTAGCTTGGTGTGGATGTTATATTTATATGCTGGTGAGAGGTAGTGAGAGATTGTATGGTTGGTTGTATATAAGGATAGTGAAGTTGAGAAAAATTTAGATATGTAAATGAGGATAAGATGAGGTGAGAACAATTATAAGTGTGGCAATGAAGAATTTTGGTAGGAGTATATTTAGCTAATGTGGGCATAATGCTTAGTCAGATTATGGGAGCTAACAAATAGGACTGATAAAAGTGAAGTAAAGATATAAGAGTAGGTTATGTTTAAGTATGTGCTTATGATTGGATATGTGGAGGAAGGGTGTGGTGTAAAAGGTTGGGTTGGCTGTTCAATTTGATTTGTTGGTTTTGGAAAGAGGGTGTGGCTAAGAGGTGTAAGTCTAGGGCCTCGGTGTGGGTGGGACTAGGGGGTAGGGTAGGGGAGTGAGCCCGTAGGACGAATGGAGTGGGTGGAGACAAGAGAAGGAAGAAGCATAAGAAGAAGAATCAATCAGTGAAAGAAGCTTTTAAGAAAGTGAAGTAACGATAAGAGGAGAGATTGGGCACAGTGGGAGGATGGATAGTATGAGGGTAGGTGGGTGCTGAATGTAGAGGATTAGAGGATAAAATGTGGAATAATTAACATTATTAGGACAGGAAGATCTTAGAATATATTACGGGTGGAAGAGGAGGATAGAAGCTGGCACAAGGCCGAAGATGGAAGTAAGAAAATATGAATGAGCTTTATAGCTGGCTAAAATGCTGAAGGTAGTAGTAAGAAGATTAAAAGTGAGTTAAGATAGTAACAAGACTACGGAAAAATTAAGGAAAAATTGTCATGTTATGGTAAGGGATAGATAAAGGGAGGTGTAGAACCAGGTAAGGGTGCCACCTAGTGGACAAAACCAATGTTGCAGTAGAAGATGGTAAGAGGGAGAGGTCTGTTCCAGGGTTAAAAAGGTGAGACTAGAATTAGAAAGAGCTTTAAAAAGGTCTGAGAAGGGTGTACAGGCTAATGGGTAAGCTGCTGACTGTCCTGTCAACTACCTACCAAATATGACACCTCTTTAACTGTTAGGTTTAAGAAAACCACATACTTTCTTGCTTCTTTAAACTTTTGGGAACAAGGATGGGAGACCCTGAGATGCTTGCTTATTTAAACTTTTGGGACCAAGGATGGGAGACCCTGACATGTAACAGCAGGTTAGAATGGGTCCCTTGTCATTAGGCGTGAGGAGTCAGTTTCCTGGACAGGATATGGGCACTGAGAGCTGGGTATTACTGTAGCTCAAAGGCGCTGGGGACCAGGGATGCTCAGCAGTTGGATCACTTTAAAATAGTAAACATGTTCTTGGAAGTCAGCCAGAGCTTTGGTAACACCACATGCAGCCAGACAACGGTAAGGAAGTTATATAGTGGAATTTCAAGTGAAGATGGAGTGTCAATGGGCTTGTATTTTTTATATTTATTTTTATTTAACATTTAGCTGGGAAAGTGCAACTTGGAACAAAGTAAATTTTCAGAGGAGGCCCAGAGAGAAACACACCCCAGGCATATGACTTTGTAACATGGGAGGAAACCGGAGCACCCGGAGGAACCCCACACGAACGCAGGGAAGGACATGAGACTCCACACAGAATGCCCTTAGCTGAGAATCGAACCAGAGAACCTCTGCTGTGAGGTGACAATGCTACCACTGCGCTGTCCATTGTATAATGTTGTTGTGTCTTTCGGCTTTTCCTGGTTAGGGGACGCCACAGTGGAACTGTGGTCTGCTAATGATTGGCAGTAGATTTTTACATGCCGACTTGACGGGCCTGATGCACAACCTTCAACGAAGGAATGCCCATTCACGTCGCCACACAGAAGACGCTCTGAGAATAGACTATTGTATAATAAAGAATATATATATATTTACATATAATAAAATAAAAATATTAAAAAAAAATAAATAAAATAAAGATAAAAGAGCTTGGAAGAAATGGAGGGGACTTTTATCAACTCACTGAGATGAGACTGAGTATGTAAAAAAGATAACCAAGGAACATACCTTGAGAATGGCTTAAAATGAAGCTGTACAAGAAGAGATGAGGGAGAAAATGGAACAGTTTGCTAGAGGGAGATGTGAAAAATCCAAATTATGAACATGACAGGAGTTGAAGGAAGAGACCAAGTTTCATGCTTAAACAGTTAAGTAAATGGACAGAAATATTCCCAGAACAAATAATTTTGGAGAGAGTGCAGAGGTTTAAGTGCAAGATTGACAGCATGTTTTTTCAGGCCACTGGTGGTCAAAGTGTATACAGCTGAAGGAGTGGTTTTTAAGTACAGTGTGGATGAAGTGGAGAGGGGGGAGAGATCTTTGTGAACCAGGACTATTTTGTAGGCATTGGACAAAGGACAGCATTGCTTATATTGCAAATAAAAATGTGCAGGAGATTAAACCTGAGATTTAAGTTGGTGTACCTGGTGATATTAAGAGCATTTTTCCACACCGGCATTAAACCTTCATTGACCTTGATGGGCTTTGAAAGAAATTGAAAGATTGTTCAGTAGGGATGCCAGTCAGAAAAGGGGAAAGGAACATTAAGGGGGAGGCTATCCAGAACACTGGGGGAAGCGAGGAGTGATGGCTATTGAAGCCCTTCCTATTGCTTTGGCAGAAGATTAGAGAGCTGTAGAGAAATGGAGAAGCATTTGAGAGAGAGATTGAACATGGGTCAGTGAGGGTTGGATTTTCTGCAGCAAGAGGAAAACCTTCAGACTGAGGATGATCAGACTTCAGGATGATCAGACTTCAGTAAAAATACAAGGGAGAGAGACTTTGGGGCCAGTAGGACATGAAACTGATGGACAAAAAATGGAAGAGAATTTTGGTTGTTGTGGAGTAAACAGCAATATTGTAGCAGATAAGTGGGGCAGATGCCAGAAGAGGAAATATGTACCTGCTGCAAAGGTTATATTGCTAACAAGATAAGTATGGCACTATTTAATAGGATGCTTGAACAAGGAAAATGTATTGTGGAGTGGTCCAAACAGATGGTGCTTAGGAAAGGAATGAGAACAATATGATCCTGTGGCATGCCTCAGTCGGACAATAAGATCTGAGATGAATAAAATATTAGAGAGGAAATGGCCTAGAAAGTTTTGTTGTGGAACATGATTGAGCTAATGGATAGGGTGTTGGGAGTACATTAAACTAGATTTAGAAATAATTCAAGAAACATTTTAGAAAAAGTAAGCATAAATGCTTTACTAAGGGTTTCTAAGAGGGTTACTGTACAAATGCTTTAGATGTCCGAAAGAGAAATGTAAAGCTTATGAAAAAAGAATACCAATAAATATTGATAAAGGTCTTATTTGATTGGTCAGCAAGAATGAGTGCATTTGTCAAGAGCAAGAGTTGTGATTGGCATATATGTATGTTACCATAGATGAATAAAGTGGACCTAAGACAGATTGTTTTGGAAGATGTGGTGTTTCAACAAGAAATTGTAGCATGGAACTGGAACTTGGTAATGTGAACAGTGGGGGCCGAGAATCAGGAGACTTAAACTAGGAGAGGAAATTTTGAATATGCTGAGAACATAGAGTGGTGGATCTAGGAGAGAGATGAGGGAAGAAGGCAGTTTACATGTCATTCAGAACTGTATGGTATGTGGTCGAGGACTTAATTTACATGACAAGGGAACAGTGATATCTAGCAACAAGCAGTGGCTATTCCGATACTGTTGTCCAGCTGTGTGCCATGTATGGGTAGAGCTGTGCATGTCCAGGGTAGGAGGAATTCACTGGAGATTTAACTTGATATGGTTAAAAAGTAAAGAGAAAATGGAAATCTTGGGAAGATGGTTGAGTAGTGATAAAGGAACAGCAAGTAGAATTTGCAGGCGAAATGGAGGACTGTGATTTAATCAAGAAAACGTTGACTAAGAATACAGGGGCAAGAGAGAAGCTTGGAAAGCAAGAATGGTAGATTAAAGAAAAGACTTGCTAGAATCTGACTACTAGAGAAGGGGGAGAGATGGGTTTGTAAGAACGAGAGGACTTGGAGACAATGGAGAGATTGTGTAGAAGAAATAGTGCACAAGCAGATAGCATCAAAAGTACAGTAATTTGAAAACACAGTGAAGGAACAAAAAATATTTGCAGGGATAAGTGTAGAGACAGCAAAAAAGAAATGGGTAGAGAGGTCTCAAACAACAAGCTCAAAGATTGGCAGACTGCCAAGTTGATGGGCTGAGGGAGAATGAGTATGTATATAGGAAGTATTGTGAAAAATAAGAATCACTCAAAAGACAGATCTTGAAAGGTAAGACAAAGAACCTTTTGGAACAACTGAGCAGGAAGGGTTGAAATTAACAAGGCCTGTAACAATGCAAGGGGTAAAGGAACGGATGAATGAGGGATAATGTATTGAGGAAGTCTGCCAGAGGAGAAGAGTTGGAAGGAACTTAAGGAGATGAAAATATTTTAGATGTAATTTTTGTCCAAGTTAAATTACCAGAATCATGGCCTGGGGCAGAGATGTTGGTTATTTTGAAGGAATCCAAGCTGGGATCTTATCACCAAATATCAGCCCTAAGCTGATAAGATTTTAGTGACGATACTGATTGAGAGGTTAGCTGAAGTACTTCCCAGAGCAGTTGATTAGGAACTGTGAATTTTCCCAATCCTATCTAACCTCCTCTGATTCCTATAATTATTGTGGAATATTTTGTACGCCCTGTCAATTATCCCTTTAACAGCAGCTTCTATTCTCGATTCAGGTAAACATTTATACCAGTATGGGCCTTTCACTTAAGATTCTCCCATACCTTTCTCTTTGTTTGTACCCTGTCAGTCCCTGGTAAGGAAGGCAGTCTCTGGCCTACTGTACAAATGTCTTCTTGGCCTCTTCCCATTCTGTTACCTTTCCCCTCTCTGTATGTTCCCAGTACCTTGGTTCCTTTGCCAGTTTCCTCCAGTGACCTCCATCCCCTCTTGCCTATTTCTATACCCTTAATTAGTCAGCCCTATTGGCAGAATCTAATTTTTCCATTATTAGGTTGGCTTAGTTCTTAGAATACTTTCTGCTAGTTTATGAATGTATTATGTATGACTTGTTATTCTCAAAGATTTGCATCCAAAATCTCCAGCACTCCTTATTTCTTGAATTTCCCTTATGCTTCATCAACATTCTTGTCCACTTTGAGCTGTAGCTTTATGCCTCTATGTATTTGTGTACAAGAGCCTTAACTGTGTAGCCCTAAAATATCACTTCAAATAAGGTAATCCTAAACCTCCATGTTCTGTTGGAAGGATCAACTTATCCCACTTAACTCTTGTCCTCTTTCCCCTCCCAGGTAAATTCCTTCAACTCTTTATTACTATCCACAGCATCTCCTGTGGTTGAAAAAATGTATACCTGACCTGTGTATAAAGGAACTGATGACATTTTTACTGCTTGTATCGTGTTATCCATATCCAAGGATGAGAGATTCCAGAGTGACAGTTTTTGTGTTATCTTTTTAATATCTTTCCACATATCCTTAGCTGCCATAACAGAATCCTTTTTAGCCCATACATCTAAATAACCTAATTTTGTCATGTCCCCATAAATATGGGTATTGCTGAACCAATTCATAGGTTCATAGGTAGGTACTAGGCTATCGGCCCAAGGGCCCTATGTAAGCCTAGCCAGCAAGGTCCCATAGCTTACGCCACCCAAGAAATGTATTTTCATGTGCAACTGTCCAGCAGAGAGACAGAAGTGATCCCCAGGGTGCATTTCCTATTTCCCATCCACTCATCAAGATTTTTCTTGGAGTGCTAATGAAGAACTTTGCTTGACATAGATGGGTAGCTTGTTCTAGAGTATAGGAAGTTTCTGGGACAGGAATCTATCCCTCCAGCGTGTCCTGTTTATTGTGGTGATAAGGTTTAGATCCCTACAGCATGTAGCTTGGAGGGATTGGGATTTCTTTAGGTGTAGCATGTCCAACAACTCTGGGTTTGACATGGCTTTATATGTTAGGCAGAGATCACCTCGGAATAGACGATGTACTACGGAGTTTTGAGGCGGTCAGTGTAGGGCATTTGTTTGAGGCCAGTAATCCTCTTTGTGAGGTACCTCTGTGGCCTTTCCAGCTGCTGCAGATGTCTTGTGAGGTACATTCCAAAAGGGGCATTGTACTCTCTAATGGGTCTGAGTGACTAGTAGAGGGGAACAATGACCTCTTTTTTCCTGGATGAGAACCCTTTTATGATGAGGTGTGCCACGTAGAAGGACTTCCTGACTACTGTGGCGATGTGACTATCAAAGGAGAGACTACTTTCCACCTGGGGTCACAAGGTCTCTTATCACACATTCAGTGTTAAGTAGATTGCTGCCTGTGTGGTAGTTCATGGGTACAGAGTTTTTACCAAAGGGGATGACACTGCACCTTTTGGCATTGAGCTTGAGGCCATGGCTCTCACACCAGGCATCTGTCTCAGTGAGGCCCTTCTGTAGGATGTCCACATCATTTGGGGGACTTGACTATGGCTCCTAGTTTGCAGTCATCTGCGAACTTCATCAGCCAGAGGCCTTCAAAGAAGTAGATACCAAACAGGAGAGGTCCCAGGACGGAACCCTGTGGCACTCAACTTGCCACTGCCTTGAGGTCAGATTTGGAGTCTGCAACTTTTACAGTGTGGGTTCTGTTAGTGAGCCAGTTGGCAACCCATCTTGTGACGTAGGGATTTATACCTAGTTTAGTGAGTTTGCTTTAGCCGAGGGTCAAGCATGGCTGTGTAAGAATCACCTTCAAGGTAGAGATGGTGTGACACACAACTCCCTCACCCGGGCCGGGTTCAGGAGGCCTGCCTCATACAAACAAAATCAGGTTGGGCATGACCCACCTTTCCTAAACCGAACTGGGTGGGACCCAGAGTTGGATTCCATGGCATGGCTTTTCAGACTTGGCTTGTTCCATGGATGGTGTAGCTAGTTCCGGGATCTTTCAGTAAGGGTCTTTGTGTAGTGGAAGGCTGTTGAGCTCATCGGGTTTGAGTGGGAAAGCCTAAGCTGTGCGCCATTTCAGTGGGCACAAAGCTGAGTTGGGAAAGGCTATTATTGAACATGTAAGGTTTTGGGGGAGCCAGTTCGTTTGAGTTCCATAATGTGCTTGTCCATGGCTGGTTGCTTTATTGCATGGATGCTGTGTTTTTCTTTTTAGACGGGATCAGTGGTAGCTTTCTGTTGGTGATTGGGATAATAAGGTAATCTGTCGTCTGTTTAGATATTTCTGGCTGTTTAGTTTGTTATGTTTGAACATAACTTTGTTTTAATTGGGGATTGCATTTGTTTCTAGTTTCTTCTGTAATTTGGGTGCCTTTGTTTGCCAACTTTTGGCAGTTGGTGTTTTAATTTGTGCTGTCCTTTAGTGGGTTAGCATTTTTAAGACTCTGCATTCTTTGGGAATAGATATAGGGGATTTTAGCTTCTGAGAGGGGTAAAGTTATTCCTTTCCTACAGTCCAGGATGTTACTCTCTTCAGTCAGTTGATTCTTTTTTCGGGACAGCAGCGGTTTGGCAGGCATAGAGTTGTTTGTGGCAGGACCACTTTTTTGTATAGATCCATGCACTTTTGTGTAACCTTCCTTGGATTTTGTGGTGGTTTTGTTTTACTGTAGTGTAGGATTCAGCAGTTGTATAGATTCGCTCAGCTGCTTGTGGAGAAATTTTTACTGTGGTTTCCAGAAATGGGGTGGAAAGGTCTGATGTGAAGGGTGGGGGGTGATAACTATAGTTAGTGATGGGACCAAGGATATGATCATTTGCTGTCTTGTTTGGGATATACTTACGTAGGATTAGACTCATGTGTGGCTTATGTTTAGTCTGGATATTGTGAGTTAGTGGTGTGGAATGTTTGGGTAAGAGAGGGTAGTTGAGCGAAGAGGTGATACACTGAATGTTTTCCCAGTTAATGGTGTAGTTTTTTCCAGTTAATGGTTTGAGGGTAGGAGTTGTTAATTTGATAATATTATGGGTGGATCCCTATTTTCCAGGAGTTGAAGAAGGATGTGGGCACATGGAATCTGCATGGATTTAATGTTGAGTGGTGGGTTTTGTTAAGTTTAGTTGCACTTGGAATAACCTCAGATGTTGGGTTTATGACTGAGAGGTTAGCCTGGAGGGTGTGATATCCTTAGTTTCTCAGTTAATGGTGTTTAGGTTGACATCACCCATTGTATGGGTTATAGCCTGGTAGTGCAGGGTTTCCAGTAGGTCCCTCTTGGAGGCTCTCTAATCTCTCTGCATGGTGGAGATATCTCTTTCTTTTGAGATTTAAACTTCTAGCATTGAGCAGCATTACCTTCAGGTTTTGTTTGCCTGTTCCTGTTTTGCTGTTCCTTTTTTGGTGCCTGCCTAAAAAGTGAATGTGGACAAAAAAGAAGAGCCCCTGTTTAGGTCCAGCAGGCCAGGCGAGAAGTGGGCAGGCCATCTATAGGCAACATGTGCAGGAGTGCTCTCTGTCCTGTCATCCCAAGCAGTCCTGGACTGCACAGATATCTATGCCAGAAGCTTACAGTTGTTAGAAGTCAGTCATTTTGTCCCATTTTGCTGTTGTTGTCATTTTGTCCTCCAGAATGCTGCTCAGGGCCTCATTGTCATCTGCCCTGGGGCTACAAGATGGGAAGCTCAAGATGGTCTCGACCAGCTCTTCCATGCATCTCTTCCAGAGGCAGGCCATCTGTAAACTCAGTCATTCACACCAACATGGACCAGTGCAGTCATTGTTGGGATTGTTGGAATGGGTGGGTTAGCTTAGCCAGTCTGTGCCTGGTAGCGGCCTGTGGCAGCTGACAGTAACCTTCTCCCTTGTCTAGCCTGGACTGTGGGACTTCAGTGTGCCTGACTGGTGTGTTGGTATGTTGTTTTGCCTTTGGTATGTTGTTTTCGGCATCGCTGTGAGTGAGTGGGGCACACTGAGTCTGTGGTTGTTGTGGGGGAGGTAGGTTGTGTTTTGGTGGAGGCTTGCTTTTCTGGGTTTGAGGGCTTTGTTGCTTAGACAGATCATTATTATTGTGTTTACTGTTCTATTTGTCTTTTGGTTGTATGTGGATTTTGGTAGTGTTGTGACTGTGTGGGTGTGTCTTTGGTGTGTGTGTGTATTGGTGTTTGCCTTATGTTCACAAGTTGTTTGGCTAGAAGAGTCTTCTCTCTGTTAGAGATTAGTGTTTCCAGTTGGGAGGAGGAAGGTTGGTCAGTGAGAGGTTAGGAGTGGGGGTCATGAGGTATGAGGCAATTACTGCTGCACTTAACTCAAGATGATTCATCATGAGGATTTTGAGGAGTATAGACTTAGGAGAACACTGGGAGCCTGACTAAACTCCTCTTCCTAGATAAGTGAGGAAGGTGAGTACAAGAGCTGTTTTCTCTAAGCAAAGTAAGTCTGAAGTAGAAAGTAAAAAACTGTTTTCCTCTAGAGATAGAGAGAGATAGTAGCTAGTAGATTAGTAGCTTATTTAGTGTACAAGTTCTGAACAATTGCTGAGCATGAACAAGCAAATTTAAGTGCTAAAATCTGCACTATATATGCACTAGAGTTACAGGATAGAAACAATTGCAAAATGCAGGCTTTCAAATCAGAGAGTTGCGATGGGAAGAGATTGCCCAAACGCCAATAACTACATTTCTGGGGCCATCCACTCTCTCCTTCTGTGGTGAGTTACTTTTACTTGTCCCACCACACTGACTGATGAAAGGCTTCTTCCCTCCAACACAGAAAGGCTTGGGGGGGCTCAGAAGCTTGCATACAGTCCTGGATACAGCAAATCTGTATCTGGAACACTAGTTATAGGAAAAGTAGGAAACGGGCTTAGTTTTTTTTTTTTTTGTAATACAGAAAAGTAGCAAAAACAGTAGTAAAAAGCAATTCACTTGCAGTGCAAGCTAGCACACTTGAGTATACAGCAATATTAGACCAAACACAGTTTCAAAAATGCAATTAAATTAAAAAGGACTAAAAGCAAGTGCAGAAAGAGTTTATTAGGTAGAATGTGGTAAAGAGATGGGACTGGGGGAGTGTCCCATATCAAATATACAGTGGGGTGGGCAACTGCAAAAACCACCAAATTTAAACTACAAACCAAAAATAGGGAGAGTGGGTGGGACAAAACATTTTCAACAGAGATCTAAGCAACAACTAACAGTACAAACTTTAAAACCAAAAAAATATTCTCTGCTCTGTATATTTGCCGATCAGTCTCTCAGAACAGTGAGACAACAATTTCAACACAGATCTAAGCAACAATTAACAAACTCTATAACCAAAACAAATATACTCAGCTCTGTATAATTGCAGATAAATCTGTAAGGCAGTCTCAGAACACAGGTTCCAGCAATTTGAATGCAGCTGTTACTATACCAACTGAAGACGCAGCAGAAAATGGGGGTGTGGTGGGGGAATTCATTTGAGGGTTGGCAGTTTACATCTATAGCCTTTGTTTTATCTTCATTAATTTTATATCCTGAAAAATCTTGAAACACTCAGAATGTTCCACAACACTGAAATGTCATTGTCTGGTTCTGTCCAGTACAAAATACTATAGCCTGCAAATAAAGCCAGTTTTTCTTGATTACCATACCAGTTATATCTTTGAATTTGAGTCATCTTTCTTTGCCAGTGGTTCTGAACATAGTGTAAATAATAAAGGAAAAAGAACATCTCTGCCTGGTTCTGTTCAGACACAACAGAGAGGGAACCCCCCCCCACTTGATTTTTTTCCTCCAATCCCTCGTATATCCTCCTTATTAACCTTGTATGAGGGAATGCAAATGCTTCCATTGTCCTTCTCGTATAGTCTCAGCTTATTCTGTTGAATGCTTTCCTTGCATCAAGACTCACCAACAGCAGTATCTTGGTACATTCTGCTACCCTCTGGATCATCATTGTTCTGTTAATGTTAAATGTTTTCACCTCCACAAAACCAAATTGAGCCATTTATTTCAATTTTGACAACATATTTGCCATTCTTTTAGCCATTATAGACATAAAGCAGGATTATAAAGAGTTAAAAATCGAAACGGGCCTACATGAAGCCATGTCTGGTAGATCTTTACCGTCTTTAGGTATTACAGCCATCACAGCTTTTTCAAGGATGTTGGTGCCCCCCCCCCCCCAAATATTGTTAAACAGATCTTTATAATTTTCTCCTTTCTGGCTTCCAAACTTCCTCCAGAAATCATCTGTTCCTGGAGACTTTCTTGCACATTGGTTATTTTGTTTTTTTATCTCCTTTCCTCAAATCTTAACTGTTAATTATTGAGCCTCATCCATCTCTAAAATCTTCCCATAAATGTTTCCATTTGTGCTTTTTTATCGATGACTGCATTTTTCAGCTTTATAAAATTTTTCATAAAATTTTCAAAACATCTCTAATACCTCTACAGTATCTCCACTTATTTTTCTTGTTGTAGGCCCTCTAAGTTTAGCAACCACCCCCTTCCTACTTCTTGTTGCCTAAGTTGTTGCACTAAAAGTTTGTGTTTTAGAGTTATTAAAGTTGCTTAACATCAGTCTTTCTAAACTTGTGTATATTATTCAGGTACTCTCATTTTTCTCTTCAGCAGTCTGCAGTTGCTTCTGTTCTGTGAGGTTCTCCTTATTCAGAAATACTTGTTAGCCCCTCTAAATGTTTGCCTTAACCGTATCTTTTTATTTTTGCTCTTGTTTTTGTACTCCACTTTTCATTTTATCTCAGTCACAATCTGACTTCTGAAGAACTTTATCTTCCCCAGTATCTTCTGAATAATTTGAGCTTATCCATTCCTTAAATGCATCTCTTTTTAACAGGCAGAGAAGCACCAGTGTCTCTGTTCTTCGTGTTTCACTGTTGCACCTGGACTGCAACAGTGAATACATTCGAACATCTACATTTATGGTAAGTGTACACAACTGTACTTTTTTACTTCATTCTCATCTTAGTTATTGCCACATGATCTGAAATAGTTATTGGTTATATCAAAGCTCACTGTTAAATCCACATGTTCCTGTAAAATATAATTTGTGTAGTCTAGCCAAATTATTGTACCTTTGGGAATAGTATGTAAATTATCTTGACTTCCTACTACTGAATTCATGTCTTCTATACCCAGTGTTTTCAGAAATTGCTTCAGAAAAATATACCCTCTTTTGTTATATTTTCCTTTTAGGCCTCCCTGATGCATTCTCACTATTGCCGATCAAATTATAGTTACCACCTATAAGGAATATTCCCTGCAAAAAGCTGACTTGTCCCAGATCAGCTCCATAATTGCATATGTAGCTGGATTTATAAGTATGTGCCAGTATAATCCTCTTCCCCACTTGCCAGTTGCCCTTTACTACCACAAATGTACTGTTTTTTTTCTGCTGTGAATAGTGATGCACCTGTAGCAATTGGTATGAGTACTTCTCTCTTCCTTCGTCCCTGATTCCCTGCTGAATATCCATCCTGAATTTTTTTCTTTATGAAATTCTCATTCCTTTCTAATGTGTCTTGGCACTCTGCATTTCTTAATATAATTCAGAGTCATTTCCTTTTTGTCTACCTCTGTGAGACCTTAGCATTCCAAGATAATATGCAAAGGGTTGCAGTTATGTTAAGCTTATAATTCCCACCTATTTGTATATGACAGCTTTTTTAGATGTCCGTTTCTGGCTTTTGTGATGCATGTACCCACTAATGGTTGGCAGGTTGATCTTTTACACGGTTTCTTGTCCTCTCCATTTGAACCTAGGTCATATTTTACGAGACTTTTGTTTTAATGAAAGCCCTAAAAAAGTACCCCATGACTTGACTTAATACAAATGCACACAACTGTGTACATCTTCAAATAATGAAGTTTAACATTCCTAAGAACAGTTGTCCCAAATAGACAACTATACATGCAGACATTATTTGACCCAACATTAAGGTTATCCATGCCAAGATGCATGTTCCTGTCTGTTCCTATTTACACCAATTCATTGTGGTCTGTTTTTGTTTCATCTTTATTCCCCTTCCAGATGTGACACCAACTTGCATTCTTTCAGCAAATATTAACTTTTAGCCTCAAAGAAACCAGTGCTCTTGCTTTGTATTGCTCATCAGTTTGTCTCTATTGAAACATAAGAAAGAAGGGTAGTTCTCAGCTGTAGGCTTTTAGTCACACTGATGATTTATTTCTAAAGGAAATTTTTTTGTTGCATTCAGTGTTCTCTTATTTGTTTCCACTGAAGACTTCTAGTTAGATTAAGCCAAAGGTCTTAATCCAGGCGTTCCTCTATACAAAGATGAGAAAAAAAACATATCCATGCTACATATATTTATGATATGCATACTTTTACACCATCCCCCACCTCAACAACCTAAGATTACAACCTACAAACTTAAACATGCTTTTGTCTAGCCTTTGTTTCTTTTTGCATAGTAATGCTCATATTAATACTAAAAACGAAGAAAGAAAAAAGGCATCTGTTTATTTCAGTAGCTTTATCGCATAAAACAATATCTAAAATGCTTTACTGTTTAACATGTAATTTGTCTTAAAAGTTTTATAGAAATACTGCTAAGAACAGAAATTGTTCTACTCTGTTACCTTTGCCTTTTCTGTCTCCTCCTTGGTGCACTTCCAAACATTTAATGACATGAAGTGGAGCACAAGCTTTGCAGTCTACCACAAGTTTAGCAAAACAAAAGTCCATTCTTTCCACCTTTTCTTGTACAGTCATATTTCGCAAATGTGATGGATACTTTGTAATTTCACATTTATTCACTAATATCAGTGTTACTGGTTGTCTTTCTGTTCATATACGTATCCCAACAAATGATTCTCTGGTTCAATTCCAAGGTACTCCCAATCTAGTCAACTCCTGTTCTCTCCAGTTATCAAGCATTTTCCTCTGGAACAGTGGAAAAGGTTTCTCTGAAGTCTTTCTCCGAGCTTTATTATTAGAATGAAAAGCAGAGTTCCCTTCTGTTAGATGGCTCACTTTTTGTTGAACGTACTTATTTTGCATTTCCTTCTTAACCTCTTCTTCATAAAAAAAAAAGACTTTGATCCTCCAGGGAAAAAAATTATTCTGAAGACAAGTGGGTACAGCAACTTGAATATCACACCTGCCTCTCAGCATTCCCCGATTGCTGGGATAAATTTGCTTCTCTTCTGCCTGGTGTAGAGTAAATACTCTCCGCAAACACTTTACTGGCCCCAGTTTTTAATACTTTACCCTTCTGCCACAGTTTTGTCAGAATAGACTTTCTGCTGGTAGGATTGCATCTTTACTTCTACAGGTTTTGATTGCTTTCTCATCACCAGGTGTGGATTGTACACATGATATGCCCTTTCAGTTAACAAATCCTGATGTGGAGTACCAGTCCAGTTTATTTGTGCTTTCATGAAATTAGTACAGTCTGTTCCTTACAGTTTTATCAGTATGGCAGAAAATATCAGATTTCAGAGTGCTCTGTCATCTAAATTCTGCCATTTTTTAAACTTCTCTTGAGCAATCTCATGCTGTCAGCTTTTTCTTTATTTCGATCTTTAATTTTTGCAGTTCATCTGAATACCTGTTTAAACCTTTTTTCCAGCATTTTGTTATTTGAGTTAATATATTCCAGTGTTTTCTTTTAATCAGCTCTGAACATATTTGACGTTTTTTTTTCTTCTCTAGAATCCTGGAAAGCCATGTCTTCTACCAACGCTAGAGCTTGAACCTTTTGGCTGAACAGCTGCAGTATTCTTCCCAGTCGGTGTTCTCTCTCTTCTAGGTTTTTTTTCTTTCAGGCTTTCTTTGTCCTTTGCTGGCATCCATGAGTGTACTTACAAGCCAGTAACTGCATTTAATAGAGGCAGAGTTCCTGGCCCTTATCACAATTTCTTTTTTCATTCTGGGAGAGCTGAAGTTAAGCTATTGCTCATTGTGTAGCCATCTTGGAAGTTTTCCTTTCCCTTTGTCTTGATGGTGGCAAGTTACGGTTCCCTTTGACAACTTCTCCATCTTTTTTAGGACCCCATTTTGACCCTGGGTTTCTGAACCATTGGGTGTATTTCAGGTTTTCCAATTAATGCTGATTCCACCCTTGGAAATTACAATAACCTTTTACCTCTAACTTTAGCTCAGAATCATTTGGTGTCGAAGGGTTCTGGGGCCCTAGACTTAGACAGATCCACACCAGTGTCAGTCCTGATAACTAATGGGACTGCTTTTAATGTCGACCCTTGACACACCAGCTTTGGCACCAGAACCAGGTGGCCCTTTGACATTGCGTACTTAAGTGCAAATGTTGAGAGGTCTGCTGGCTTCTTTGTTGCTGAGTATTTTGATGCTAGTGGGGCAGGATCAAAAAAGAGACCGAAGGGAGGTAACCTTAATTTTAGATTAGGTTATGCTTCTTGGTGGAGCTGTATGTTTGGTACATTTTTTCCTGTCTGGAGGGTTAATGTTAATTTATTGAAAATGCGCATTTTTTTAAAGTTAATAGGGACTGAGGTGTTCTGAAAATGTATTACATTTTTTGTTTGAAGGTTTTCAATAAAGCAAAAAGTGTTGAAAAACGTGAAATGGGTTCAAATGGAGATGAGAAACTGTATAAAAGATTAGCCTGCCGAACATTGTGTGTGCACGTAGGTCATGTTGGCAGTACACATTAAAAAAAAGTGTGCACAAGTTGGACCAGTGACATTTTATCATAATGGCTACTCTATCCGTAATATCTTGAAATGTAAATAACCTTACAGGTATGGAGGAAAAGTAGAGTATTGAATTACATTAAGAAATGTATAGTGCAAATAGCAATGCTCCAGGAGTCACATTTGGAAAGAGATGAGTTTGTGAATTTGAGAGAGGGGATTTCAGGATCCATACTCAGCAGAATATCTGGGGGAAAGGAAAGGAGCAGCGACTACCATTTCCAGAGGAACTCAATAGTGATAGAGGAAAAGGACAGTAATGTTAGAGCTGTTGTAGGGGGCTGGCTGTTGGCAAGGACAGAGGTTTAAGCTGGCATGCATTTACATTCCCCCAAAAACTGCTGTTGTGGAATTTAAGAAAATTTTGGGAGAAATAGACTTTTGGTCTGGAATTTTACTTATAGATGCAGACTTTAGCTTGATTTGCAATAGTGAGGTTGTAACAGGGGGACCTGTATTGGAAAATGTAACAAAAGAGGGTAGATTTCTAAAGAAACTTATCAAAATATTTAGTATGGAAGATGGGACTTCAGTAGTAGGAACTTGGATAGAATTTATGCATTATTCCCCCAAGGCACAATAACTTGGGTGAGACTAGGTATAAATTGTCTCACAGGAACATGCGCATTTAATTGAAAGCTTTGACATACATACAATAATAACTTCAGATCTTTCCCAAATGAATACCAAGATAAAATGCATGGTAATTGAGTGAAAAAGAGGCACTGGCACTTTCCACTTACCTGTTAGAGAGGAACTTAAGGAATGAGTATGGAAATTCTTCCAGAGTTATTGGGGAATGTCGAAACGTCTTCAGAAGGATTAGCTAGTGAGTGTTATGAAATGAAAATGAGTTTAAAACATAGGGTAGAAATAAGAAAAAGATGTTAAGAGTAGGAATTATTTAGAGGGGATGACAAAGGTCAAGTATTGAAGAGTAAGGGAAATCTCTCCGAACAAAGAGGAGCAACTACAGAATGTTATGGAGAAAATAGAGTTTTTGGTTAGTATGCATGAGTTTAGAAAGATTGCTGTTAAGCAACCATTTTTTTGAAAACCGCAGAGCATAAAAATTAGCACATCGACTTAGGCAACAAAGTAGAAAGGGTGGATGTTCTTCGTGTTTCACTGTTGCAGTTATTACATTTGGGTAAGCTGGCAGGTTGCCCTCAGTCGGCCTGATTAACAAAGTCTTGGGTTCTGCGTCGGTTGCTGTCCCTTCTTCCATGATGTCAGGTCGTCAGAGGTATAAAACATGTAGCCGACGCCATTACATTAGTCTTTCTTGCTGCACGGTGCCCGAAGCAGAAGCAGTTTACAAGTGCCGGTCGGCCAACTCCTGAAATTTTCATTTTCGAGTTTCAGAATCAGTCTTCAACTAGAAGCTGAGTACCTCGTTGGGGAAACTTTTTCTTGCTCCTTACCGATGTCAGTAAGTTAATTGCATTACTTGTGGGAAGCAAATACCCCATAAGGATTTTCATTTGTACCGTATTCCTTGCCTAGGCCCTGACCACACCGTACCTTGCTGTCGGTTTTGTGCTAAATTTAATCACTGCACTACTAAACGTCTGTTTATTTTTGTTTCTAAATATTTTGGCTTTAGATTTAATTATCCAGAAATGATGTCAAGTTAGCAACCCAACTACCGGAATACCTAAAAAAACGCAAAGACAGACAGACCGTCAAGGTCCAAAACTGATGACGCTTCTAAGCCAGTTGCCAGTTCACCGGTACTCAGGCGCTTTCACAGCCCCTGATACCTGCTACTTCTGATTCGCAGGCCTCTACTGAGACCCATTCGGTGTCCGGTATTCCGCGAGATGCTTCAGTTATGGAACTCGCGGATGTCTCTACCTTAGATGGGTCCGGAGCCGCTGTGCAGGCATCGGCTTCTGAGGGTGTTTTCAGGCCTACAGATTTGTATATTAGACCGACGTGATCTTCAAAACTAAGGCCAAAATCTAAATCTGTCTAAAAAAACGACTCCCGGGCCACATGTGCAGGCCCCTATGCCTAAAAAACAAATTATCAAAATGGCTGAAGATTTAATTACTCTGATCAGGGGATGTCATCCCCCTCCTAAGAGACCTAGACAAGACTTTGACTATGAATCTTCTGAACAGAATTCTATTTCTTCTAACTTCTAATGAACAGGATTTGTCCGTTCCTACTTATGAGGACTCTGATGCAGAAGATTCCAGTTCTGCTTCTCCCCCTGAGGATTTTTCTTTTGTGGAAACTTTTTACATACCTTAAGGGAACATTTCCACTGGGAAAGTCAGGATTTCTCTAAATCTAAAAAATAGACTTGGGGATTTTCTTCTTCTCCATCAGCATAGGCCTTTGGCTATACCCTCCTGTTCTAGACATTGTTGTTTTTTCAGAATCTAGTATGACTCCTGATTCTCTACCTCCTTTTCCTAGTAAGCCAGACAGATGCTACAAGGTTCCTGACTCCCACAAATTCCTTTTTAGAAGTCCTAGCGCTGATCCTGAAACCATTTCTCAGGGTCCCAAGAGCATTAAGGCCTCTACTGCTAAAAATCCTACCTCTTCTGATAGAGATTCCAGGGTGCTGGATAGATGGGGTAAGAAGGTTTACACTTGTGCAACCTTGGCAATCGGGGCTTTAAACTGTCAATTTCTTATGCTTAAATATCAACAGCATATCATGGGACTACTTAAACAGAAAATGTTAATTTCTGACTGTGTGGAAAATAAAGATTTACAGGATTTATTACACTCAGCTGAACAAGTTGGAAACATACTTTGCAATGTGGTTTTGATTCCTTGGAGGCCTCTTGCAGGGCTGCTGTAACTGGATCGGTGCTAAGAAGGCATGCTTGGCTCAGAGCAAACTCTGCCTGATCATGTTAAAGCAAAATTGTTGGATGCTGCTTTACAACAGGACTGTCTCTTTGGTAATAAGGCTGAAGAAGTGTTAAAGATGGAAGATGAAGTTAAATCTATGCAAACTGTGAAAGATTTCTTACAAGTGCAACCTCCAAGATTTAGTAGGCACTGGCCTACTAAGAACTGGTCCTTTCCAGTTCCTTCGAGAGCCGCTCAAATCAAATCCAGGCATTCCAAAGGCTCTAGGTTTCAGTCACAAGGAACTTTTAGAACAAAACAATGCGGTGCCTCCACCTCCAAATCTGGAAACAAGGCACCTCCCTATGGTAAACAGACTCAATGATTTCCCTCTACACTCACCAAGCACTTGACTTTTAGCTGCCCCTTTGGGGGGAAAACTAGCACTTCATGCATGAAACTGACAGCTTATTACCCAGGACAAATGTGTTTTAAATATAGTATCCCAGGGATACAGATTTCATTTCCACATGTTGCAAATCCCAAACGGATGGCCAGACCTGCCCCCAAATCAGTGGGCAGAAGCCCAGAAACAAGTTCTGTCCCTCATGAACATGGGGGCTATTCAAACAGTACCAGCAGAGGAAAAGGGACAAGGTTTCTATTCAAGACTTTTCCTAGTACCCAGAAAAGACAAATCATGGCATCCAATTTTGGACTTATCCACTCTAAACACATTTCTGGACATTCCAAAAGTCAAAATGCTGTGACTCTTCAACAGTTACTACCTATGCTAAGCAAAAATGCCTAGTTGGTAACTCTAGACTTAAAAAGAGGCTTACCTGCATATCCCAGTCAGGAAATCTTGCAGAAGATGCCTCCGCTTCAAAGCAGGCTACTTGCATTACCAGTTCTCTGCACTGCCCTTTGGCTTATGTACGGCACCCAGGGTCTTCACAAAGTGCCTGGCTACAGTAATTGCATTTTGCAGGCAAAGAAATACTCAGATATATCCATACCTGGATGATTGTCTAATTCAGGCAGAAAACAAGGACATTCTTCTAAAGCATATGGCGTTTGTGTTCTAACTTGTCTAGGGTGCACCATAAACGAAAATAAATCACAACTGGTACCCTCTCAAAAAATTACATTCCTGGTGCAAGCTTGAATACAACTGCCCAGATAACTTACCTTACGTCAGAAAAGCAAATTAAATTGGTGACTTCAGACAGGTGGCCACAAAAAACCTGCTGTCTGCAAGCCGTGGGTTTCATGGCCTCCTGCAGTCTTCTAATTCAATATGCAAGATTGCATATGAGGAAACTTCAGTGGTACTTAGTTTATGGAGTCAACATTCACAGCCTAGAAACAATGATTCCTATCATACCTTGCCTGCAACTAGAGTTCCTATGGTGGGCAGAGGCCTGCCACCAAAACAAGGGACTGCCATTCACTCCACTCCCTGCCGCCCAAACTCTAACTACAGATGCATCAGACTGTGCTTGGGGGGCTCATCTGGCAGGGAAATGCATTCAGGGCAAATGGAGCCCAAATCAAATGCACCTTCATGTCAATCAAAAAGAGATGCTAGCTGTACAGAATGCACTGACAGCCTTCAAGATCTACCTTCATCCAGGACAATTAATGATAGACAACACTACAGTTATGTGGTACATAAACAAGCAGGGGGGGGGGTACACATTCCTACCTCCATTGAAGACTAGCCATGACATTGTGGAACATGGCCTTGACCTACCAAATACAACTACAAGCTCAGTTCCTGCCAGGAAAGCTGAATACTCTGGCAGACGAACTTAGCAGAAATCTTATGGACCCACACGAATGGAAACCGGAACCATGAATTTTCAACATGTTGACACACAAATGGGGGAGTCCAGACATAGATCTTTTTGCCTCACCCCAGAATTATCAGTTGGACAAATTCTGCACAAGAATTCATCACAGAAAAGCTTGGAAAGTGGATGCTCTATCATTCAGCTGGAAAAACCTATCAGTCTATGCCTTTCCACCTCTGCTCTCCAAAGGTCTACTAAGTCAGGACAAACCAAAAATGATTCTGATTGCTCCAGACTGGCCTCGCCAACACTGGCACCCCCTCCTGAGCAATGTCACACCTTCGTCCATGGCACCTGCCTCAGACACCTTGCCTACTGTCTCAGTAGAACTACCAAATTCTACACACGCAGCTCCAAACTTTGAATCTTGCAGCGTGGCTAATCGTCTAATTTCACCCTTGGGTATCCCTCAGCAAACCTGTGATGGATGTCATTTTGGAGGCAAGAAGGCCTAGATCTAGAAAATCTCATGCTGACAAATGGAAAAGATTCTGTGCCTGGAACCCAATCACAAGGAATAAGCATAACAATGCCCACTATTCTTCAGATTCTACAATACTGAACTGAGATGCTTTACAAGGGCCTATTTTTTTCTTCCATAAAAATCCATGCCTCTATCATTTCAGCTCATTACAGCACAGAACCTTCCCTCTTCTCTCATCCTCTGCTAAAGCAGTACCTCAGAGGGGCCAAGAACTTAAGACCTCCCAGGAAAGTGCCAACCCCTACATGGGACCTCAATTTTGTTTTGGAAAAACTCCCTCTCCCTATTTTTGAGCTAGCTGCTACTGCAGACCTAAAATTTCTCTCATGGAAAACAGCTTTCCTTTTAGCAGTCACTTCAGCTAGAAGGATTTCTGAATTACAGGCTCTTATGGCAGTGGAGCCTTTCATTATTTTTCATGTGGACAGGGGGTGTCTCAGGAACAATCCATCGTTCATGCCTAAGGTGGTATCTAGTGTGGCTCTCAGTCAGACCATTCATCTGCCAACTTTCTTTCCCAATCCACAGAAGAAGGGTGAGCGGATTCTGCATTCATTGGATGTACACAGACAACTTAGATTTTACTTAAACAGGACAAAATCTCTAAGAAAATCTGAACAACTATTGGTGGCATTTGCTGCAGGGCCAGAGGGAAAGGCTATTTCAAAGCAGACTATTTCAAAATGGATAAGCCATTGTATTCATTTCTGCTACACGCACCATGGTAAACCTGTCCCCAAGGGGATCAGATTCCATTCCACCAGGGCTGCATCTACTTCTACAGCCTTTCTCAGAGGGGTTCCTACCAGAGACATTCTAGAAGCTGCTACCTGGATCTCAGTTCATACGTTCACCAAACATTACCATTTACCTTCTCTAAATCCAGAGCTGGCTTTGCCACTGCTGTCCTGCAGGGCCTTATAGCTGGTCCTAATGCTGTATAATTCCATCCTCCCAACCATAGCTTTGGGAATCTACCCAAATGTAATGACTGCAACAGTGAAACTCAAAGAACATAGTACAATTGTGTACATTTACCATAAATGTAGATGTTAGTGTATTCACTGTTGCAGTCCCGGTTACCCACACTCCAGGCCCCTGTTTTTCTCTTACTATACCTCTACTTCTTTTAGTATGCTTAAAAGCCTTTTTGGTGTATTTGCTTTTGTTTGGAGGTATATTTTTTGTGTCTTAATTTATATACACACATATATATATATATATATATATATATATATATATATATATATATATAATTTGCACCCCATTTGGGGGGCACCTGACAATCTGGGGCAAGAAAAATTGATGTAATGGCGTCTGCATGTTTTATACCCCTGGCGACCTGACATCATGGAAGAAGGGACAGCAACTGACGCAGGACCCAAGACTTTGTTAATCAGGCCGACTGAGGGCAACCTGCCAGCAGATTACCCAAATGTAATGACTACAACAGTGAATACACTCTGATATCTACATTTATGGTAAGTGTACACAACTGTACTTTGCCAAACTTTGGGGGAGCCTATGACAAGAAAAAAATAATCTGAGATCCTGTAGAGGTATTACATTTTGGAAATTTTATAAAAAAATCATATAGCAAGGGAATGTGAAAACCAAGAAGGAGCACAAATGGAAATATTTATGTAGTCTTTAATTATGCCAGGATTAAAGGAAGATAATGCTCAGCAACTAATATTGAAAGTAGCAGGAAAGGAGATAAAAACGGTGAAGTATAACCAATCTTCAGGGAAGTCTCCAGGAATCGATGGTATTCCTGTGGAAGTTTGAATGTTAGGAGGGAAGAAAGTGACTTGCAAGATTTTCTTTAAAAGTGTATTAAAAAAGGGGAAGCACCAGCATCTTGGAAGAAAGCTATGGTGGCTCTATTGCCCAAAGAGGGTAAATACCAGTCAGACCTAGCTTTATGTAGACCCATTTCAGTTTTAAGTTTGGTCTGTACTAGCTGAAAAAAGGCAAATCAGTGGATGTTGCCAAAATTGATAGATACTGATCAATGTGGTTTTCTGGATGGAGGTAAAAATTTGACAACCTTATTTAGAACCATGGTATTCCAGAGGAATCTGAATTTAAAAAGGTATGGCCATTGATGGGTCTTAATGCAGATAAAGAATTTGATAATGCAAGCTGGAATTTAATCCGTAGGACAATGGAAGCATTTGCATTCACTGATTAAATTCTGGCATCCGATCCTTCATATTAGAAGTGGTGGTGATGGGGCATCTCTGATACGTTGTTTGAACAGAACCTAGCAGATGTTCATCATGTTACCCTGCTGCAGTCATCACACTTGGGTTATCTTGTCATCAGGCGGTCCCGCAGTCGGCCTGAATTCCAAAGTCTTGGTCTGGCGTTGGTTGCTGTCACTTCTTCCCTGGCGTCAGAGCGCCAGGGGTATATATAATGCATCAGACGCCATTTTCTTCAGTCTTTCTTGCCGCGCGGTGCCCGAAGCAGAAGCAGTTCGCAACTGCCAGTTGGCCGACTCCTGAGATTTTCGAAGTCGAATTTCAGATCCGAAGTCTTCAATAAAGCTAAGTACCCCGTTGGGGAAACTTTTCTTGCCTCAGACCGATGTCAGAAAAAGTTAACAATTGTATTTCTTGTGGGAAGCAAATACCTCATAAGGATTTTCATTCTTACTGTATACCTTGCCTAGGCCCAGACCACGTCGTCACTGGTTGTCGCTTTTGTGCTGGGTTCAGTAAGCGTACTATAAAAAGACGCTTTGATTTCACATGACACTACTTCGGTAGAATATTTAACTACACTATGCCGTCGGAGCAACTGACTACCGGCGTGCACAAAAACCGCAAGGATAAGGACAGGCAGCCTAGACCCAAGCCAGACTCCGAGGCCTCTGCTGGGCGGTCTCCGGTTCACCGGTTTTCAGTGAGGCTCCTATGCAGCCCCTGGCTACCGCAGATTTGGAACCCGAGACCACTTTGGAGCCTTTGGCGGAGAGTGCTAGGCTGACGCAGCCATTTTCTTTAGCCCCTACCGACGACACTACAGAAAGAGAAGGTGCTGCAGAAACACCTTCGGTTTCTGAAGGTGTCTTCAGACCGACACTCACCATAAAAATGTATCCTAAGCTTAAGACTCCTATTAAACCAAAAAAGACTGCACTTCAGTCTCCAGTTCAAGGCCCTATGCCTAAGAAACAGATGCTTAAAATGGCTGAAGATTTGATCTCTTTAATCAGGGGTTCCCAACCCTCCCCCCCAACAAAAGGCCTAGACAAGAGGAAGATTATGCCTCCTCTGATCAAGTGTCTATTTCCTCAGGCTCCTCTGAGGACCAAGATTACTCTTTTCCCCCTTATGAAGATTCTGATGCTGCGGATTCCATTCCCTCAGCTTCTCCCCCTGAAGACTACTCCTTTGGGGAAACTTTACACACTATGAGGGAACATTTTCACTGGGAAGGTCAGGACTACTCTGACTCAAAGAAAAGACTTAGAGTTTTTTACTCCCCCAGCACAGACCTCTTGCTATTCCCCCAGTTTTAGACATTGTGGATGATGTTTACTTAGAATCTAGTTTGAATTCAGATTCTCTGCCTCCTGCTCCAGCCAAACCACAGATATTATAGAGTGCCTGACTCCCACAAATTCCTTTGTAAAAGCCCTGTTGCTGATCCAGAGACCATCTTCCAGGGTCCCAAAGGGGCTAAGGCTTCTATGGTGAAAAATCCTGCACCCTCTGAAAGGGACTCCAGAGCACTAGACAGGTGGGGGGAAAAGGTTTACACCTCAGCCACTCTAGCTATGAGAGCACTAAATTGTCAATCTCACATGCTAAAATACCAGCAATTTCTGATGTCTCAATTAAGACAAAAAATGAGCACACTCCCTCAACAGTCTAAATTGAAAGAAATGCAGGATCTGTTGCATGCAGCTGAACAGGTGGGCAAACATACTTTACAATGTGGATTTGATTCTTTGGAGGCTTCCTGCAGAGCATCTGTTATACGTAGGCATGCTTGGTTAAAGGAACAAACTCTGCCTGATCATGTTAAAGCAAAGCTTCTAGATGCTCCCTTACAGCAGGATGTCCTATTTGGAGTTAAAGCAGAAGTCGTCTTAAAGAAAAATGGAGGATAAGGCAAAATCTATGCAGACGGTCAAAGATTTTCTACAGGTACAGCCCCCTCGCTTCAGCAGAAATTGGCCAACAAAAAATTGGTCCTTTCCAGCTACTGACAGACCACAGAGGGGTAAATACAGACGCCCAAGTGGCAGAGGACAACCACAAGCCCACTACAAACCTCGACAATGGGGCACTGCAACACAGAAGGGAGGAGAAGACAGGCCCCAAACTACTAGAAGGCAAACTCAGTGACTTAAACCTCATATGGCCAAGCAAGACTCTCTTGGGAGCTCGCTTGGGAGGAAAATTAGCACTTTTTTCAGACAACTGACACATTGTCACAAAGGACAAATGGGTCCTAGACATAATTTCACGAGGATACGGATTCCATTTCCACACCTTGCAAATGAAAAGAGGAATGATAAACTTGCCACAATCAATGGGCAGAGGCACAAAAACAAATTACAGCCCTCATGGACATGAGAGCCATTCAACTGGTACCTACACGGGAGCAAGGCCAAGGATTTTCCTCAAGACTCATTCTAGTCTACAGAAAGGACAATGCCTGGAGACCAATTCTGGACCTTTCAATTCTAAACACCTTCTTACAAGTACCTAAATTCAAGATGCTAGCACTACAGCAGCTTCTTCCCATGTTGGGCAAGAAAGCATGGCTAGTAATGTTGGACCTCAAGGAGGCATACCTGCATGTCCCTATCAGACAAAGTTGCAGAAGATACCTCCGTTTCATTGCAGGTTCAACCCATTACCAATTCTCTGCACTGCCCTTTGGCTTATCCACTGCACCTAGTGTCTTCACAAAATGCCTGGCACCAGTAATTGCATACTGCAGACAGAGGAATTCAAATATACCCATACCTGGACGACTGCCTCATCCAAGCAGAAAGCAAGGACATCCTCTTAACATCTGGCTTTTGTAAAACATCTAAGTTGCCTTGGGGTACACAGTAAACGAAAAGAAATCAAAACTAGTACCCTCACAAAATATGACATTCCTGGGTGTCAGCTTGAATACAACGGCCCAGAAGGCTTATCTGACGCCAGACAAACAACTACAACTGACTCAATATTTCAAAACAATGGCAACAAAGAACCAACTACTTGCAAGAAAAATTCTGCAGGCCTTGGGCTTCATGGCATCTTGCATACTACTAATACCATTTGCAAAGCTGCATATGAGGAAATTACAGTGGTACCTAAAAAGCGTATGGTCTCAACACAGCCACAGCTTGGACACAATGATATCTCTCATTCCCTGCCTTCAACAAGAGTTTCTATGGTGGTCACAGGCATATGTCACCTCAACAAGGGTTGGCCTTTCACCTTGCCCCCCAGCCAGGCAAACTATGACAATAGATGCATCGGACTACACCTGGGGGGGCACACATGGCAGGACAGTGCGTTCAAGACATATGGACTGCAGATCAAAGGAATCTGCACATCAATCAAAAAGAGATGTTAGCTGTACAGAATGCTCTGACAGCCTTCAAGAACCTCTTACATCCAGGACAACTTACAATAAGGACGGACAACACCACAGTAATGTGGTACATAAACAAGGGGGGTACACACTCCTACCCTCTATACAGGCAAGCAATGACCTTGTGGAACACAGCACTGGCTTACCAAGTTCCAGCTACAAGCTCAATTCCTGCCAGGAAAAAAGAACACATTGGCAGACTACCTCAGCAGAAACATCATGGATCCCCACGAGTGGAAACTGGATCCACAAGTATTTGCAATGATAACTCAAAAATGGGGCCTCCCAGGCATAGACCTGTTTGCCAGCCCCCAAAACTATCAACTAACAAAATTTTGTACAAGGACACTTCACCATCAAGCTTGGAACGTGGACGCACTCTCATTCAGTTGGAAAAACCTGACAGTATATGCCTTCCCTCCATTGCCTCTTCTCTCAAAGGTGCTTCTGAAAGTCAGAAAGGAGAGACCACGACTGATGCTCATAGCCCCAGACTGGCCACGCCAGCACTGGTACCCACTATTAAGGAATATGGCCCAGGGCCCACCTTGGATTTTACCACAAATTGCCCATTTGCTCACACAGCAAAACAATCAGATTCTACACAGCCAGCTCAAAACCTTAAATTTGGCTGCATGGCAAATCACCTAAGCATCCAGCCAGCTCCTCTTCCTCAAGCAGTTATGGATGTTATTCTGGAAGCTAGGAGGCCCAGCACCAGGAAGGCCTACTCGGACAAATGGAAAAGGTTTTGCGCCTGGAACCAAGCTAAAGCCCAAAGTACCCTTCAGCCTCACATGTCTCAGATTCTACAGTATTTAACTGAGATGTTGCACAAAGGACTTTTTTTCATCCATTAAAATCCACACATCAGCCATTTCAGCCCACTACAACACGAATCCACCCTTATTTTCACATCCACTTCTAAGGCAGTTCCTCAGAGGGGCAAAAAACATTAGGCCCCCCAGGAGAGCACCTACACCAATCTGGGACCTCAACTTTGTTCTGGAAAAACTTACTCTACCTCCCTTTGAACCAGCTTTCACTGCTGAACTAGTTTGTCATGGAAGACTGCCCTGCTGCTAGCAATAACTTCAGCCAGAAGAGTCTCAGAGCTGCAGGCACTAATGGCAGTGGAACCTTTCCTCATTTTCCATCAAGACAGAGTTTCTCTACGAACTAATCCTTCCTTCATGCCTAAGGTGGTATCCAGTGTGGCTTTAAATCAAACCATCCACTTACCCACCTTCTTTCCAAATCCACAGAACAAAGGAGAAAGACTCCTGCATTCCTTGAACATTCACAGGCAACTTCGTTACTACTTGGATAAAACTAAGGTTTTCAGAAAATCTGACCAGCTCTTTGTATCCTATGCTGCAGCTTCGCAAGGGAAGGCTATATCAAAACAGACCATTTCCAAATGGATAGGACATTGCATTCGTTTTTGCTATACCCATCATGGAAAACCAGTTCCTGCTACCATAAGGCCCCACTCTACCAGGGCAGCAGCTACATCTACAGCCTTCCTCAGGGGGGTGCCAACCAAGGATATTTTGGAAGCTGCAACTTGGAGTTCAGTACACACCTTCACCAAACACTACCACTTACCACTTTACTCAAAGACTAGAGCTGGCTTCGCCACTACAGTTCTGCAGGGCCTTCTAGCCTCCTCTAACCCTCTTTGACTCCTCCTCCCATCCTTAGCTTTGGGATTCTACTCAAGTGTGATGACTGCAGCAGGGTAACACGATGAACATAGTACAGTTTTGTACCTACCATAAATGTAGATGTTCGAGTGTACACCCTGCTGCAGTCCAGGTTACCCTCCCTCCATCCCCTCTGACCTAACTCACTAAATCTTTACAATACCTTTCTGATGTATTTGCTTATAGCTGGAGGGAAGTTGTGTTTGTGCTAAATTTCTTAGATTGGTACTAATTACTGACCACCTTTTGGGGGGCACCTGACATCTGGGGCAAGAAAAACTGAAGAAAATGGCGTCTGATGCATTATATATACCCCTGGTGCTCTGACGTCCGGGAAGTGACAGCAACCGACGCCGGACCAAGACTTTGGAATTCAGACAGACTGCGGGACCGCCTGATGACAAGATAACCCAAGTGTGATGACTGCAGCAGGGTGTACACTCGAACATCTACATTTATGGTAGGTACAAAACTGTACTTTGTCCTTTCCCTTTATTTGCTTTGGAACTGTGGTGGTGCTGCGGTAGTGTTGTCGCCTCACAGTAAGATGTCCTGTTTGATTCTCAGCTAGACCGTCTTCTGTGTGGAGATGTGTGAATGGGTGTACCATCTTTGAAGGTTGTGCGTCAGGGCCGGCAACTCTGCACGTAAAAATCTGCCATTCATTAGCGGACCAGAGTTCCGCTGTGGCGACCCCTAACCGGGAAAAGCCGAAAAACACAACATTTAGATCCACTGGCAAAGAAAATTAGGGACTCAGAAATTCAAGGATACAATTGGTGTGGCAATGAAGACAACTTTTTTGGTGAAAAAGTTTATAACCCTTCTTATGTAATACACTACTGAGGCATATTATATTTTGTATCTGATAAAACCTGAAATGGATTGTTCTGTTATGGAACATATTGTTAGTTTCAAGTCTTGTTTGGATATGAAATTTAATGAAGATAAAAGAAAGGCCATAGATGTAGATTGTATCCACTTGGGACTTGGTTCAGCAGTACCATATTTATGGAGACATGATAAAATGAAGTATTTAGGAGTATGGATTCAAAAGGTTTCTGTTATGGCCACTAAGGATATGTGGGAAGAGACTAAAGAAGAGGTTAATACAAAAACTGAGAAACTTGTAACTCTTCTTTGGTATAGATGGTAAGATACAGTGGAAATGTTTAGTCCTAATTTTATGTACAGGTCACAGATCAAGAGAAGTTGTGACCAATAGTTACTGAAGAGTTGAAAGAATGTATGTGGGAGGGAAAGCGGGCAAGAACTAAGAGGGTTAAGTTGATACTCCCTGTAGCACAATGCAGTTTTGGATTACCTGGTTTGAAGGGATGTTTTACAGCTACATTGAGGCTTGCATACAAAGCACAAGCAGAAGGTTATAATTCAAAGAGGAATGGAATGATGGGGGGGCGGTTTCAATAAACAGTAGGATTTTGGATGCAGATCCTTAGAGAATACAGGGTATTATATTTGAAAAGTTACAGAAAGTATAAGCCAACAAATGATTGGAGAAAGGATATTTTGCTAATGGAGATGGCTGCAAGTAGGAGTAGAGAAAATAAGCAAGAGGGGGGTGGAATTTACTGGAGAGAACTGGCAAACGAGCCAGGTTATTGGACACTGATTACTAGAAGAGGGAAGGGTAATCGAGTGGGATGAGTCCAAGAAGTTTAGACTGCAGGTTAGAGGTCGACTTCCCTGTCCAGGATTGATGATCAGAGTATCAGCAAAGAGAATGGTATAGAATAAGTCTTAAGTGGAAGAGCTGCTCTGGTAGAGCTTGTCAAATGTAAAAAAGAAGCTGCTGTTAAAAATGGTATAATTAGTAGGGGATATAAAATATTGCTTGATAACTGTAAGAAAAGATTGAGAAGAGACTGAAATATTAGATGTTCTTTGTGTTTCGCTGTTGCAGTCATCACACTTGGGTTATCTGCCTGCAGGTAGCCCTCAATCGGCCCGAGTACCAGAGATTGGTATTTCTGCGTCTGTTGCTGTCACTGCAGGACTGACGTCAGGTCATCAGGGGTATAAAAACAGGCAGCCAATGCCATTACATCAGTCTTTCTTGCTGGGGAACCCGAAGCAGAAGCAGTTTGCATGATTGCCGGTCGGCCGCTACCTGAGTTTTCATTTCCAAATTGAATCATCTTGAAGTCTTCTAAAGTCAAGTACCCCATTGGGGATCCTTTTTTCCTGCTCTAACTGCTGTCAGAAAAAGTTAACGATTGTCTCGTCTGTGGAAAGCAAATACCACACCGAGATTTCCATTCTTACTGCGTCACCTGTTTAGGCCCAGCCCACGAGGTACCTTGCTGTCGGTTTTTAACTTATACATGTAATTTTAACAAACCGCCACCAGATGGCATCTATCATTGTTTATTTTTTGGTCTAATAATGTGTCTCTAAGGATTTTATATGGTTTAACAACAAAAATATTAGAAAGAATGAATATAATCTTTTTAAATAGCAGTTTTTAATGTGAATATAAATGGGTCCAACATAATTGCAACAAGAACTAATAGAGAGAAAAGTTTCTGTTCTAAAATGTGGTTTAACTTTTTTCCTTTTGCTTCTTTTTCAATTAAGAAATTTTACTAATTGTTTTATTTAATTGAATTAATTAATTAATTAGAGGGATACATAAAGCAAGGGTAGGACTTAGTAAGTTATCTGATGAAGTCTGTAACAGGACGAAAACGTATGGGAAGAACAGCGTTAATGTTATTGCTTAATGTGGATGTTATTTCACACTTGTTCCAGTCCGTTTTGCCGTGTTGTCAGCGTTTTTTATGTGAAGTGGATCAATAAAACTGTGTTTTACCAAAGACTTCTAGTATTTCCACAACCTTTGGATTATTTAGTCATTTTGCGCTTATTTTTTATCCTGGTTTTGAGCCTGTTTCAGCGCTATGGAAATACAGGAAGTTCCTGTTAATGGGCAACAGGAAGATCTTGGTTTAACACGTAAGATGGTAGGACAGCTTACGGAACTAATTAATCTCCTCACACGGTGGCTTCTTCGTTGCTGGCTGTACAGAATTTGAAAACTGGAAGTGGAGGTTCGGGGACCGAAGGGTCGTACGCTAAGAAGAGAAAAACTACAGAAAGGAATGAAAATGAACCGGTATGTGCACGCAAAGGCACCGGTTCAGTCGAGGGTGAGGAAGAAAGCAGTTTTAATGCAGCGGACACACCAAGTTTGCTGAAAGAAGCCGGTCGAGGGGAAATTGGTTCTACCTTAGCAAAGGACAAACGAGCTTTTCAAATACAAGGCTCGCACAAAAGTAAAGTTACTGTTTCTCCTTGTCATGACTTAAATGGTTGGTTAAAACGCCAAATCACATTTGACAAAAATGTGAAGTACAGCACTGGCAAAATGACTTTACATACAAAGACAATATTAATAATCTTTATAAGTTGATGAACAAGTATAGAGTATTAAATGTGGAAAACACATATTTGAGAGAATGTATTTTGAAGGAAATTGTACCAAAAGGTCTACGTTTTTATAAATATCCTAACAGTGTGATTCCTGGGTCAAATTTTCACTTAGAATTGCTGGAATTATTTAATAAAAGTGGGCTTGAAATGTTAAGACTGATGGTTAAAGAAAATAACCGGGTACAAGAAGAATTATTTGTTGAGATAGAAGCTTTGGATAAAATTATTACTAATGACCTGTTATTTTCCATGGAAGAAGAGAAAGCTAAATATTTCAGTATGAGAAAAGATATAGATAAAAATATAGAAGATTTAATTCAAAGGAAACACAAAAAGATGGAGCGTGACATGAATGACTATAAATGTAATATCTGTTATCCAAATCCACACCCTAGAAATAGGGGTAGAGGTGGTATGGATCAAGGTAGCAACATACAAGGTAGAGACACTATAGACCATCTAGAGACACAGGAAGATAACATTTTTAATGAAGAGGAATTTCCTCCTTTGAGGAGGTCAGAGAGAATTTTTAATAAATATGGAGAAAGGGAAGGAAATTTTTGGAGGGGGGGAGAAGAGGGAGGGGGAGGGGGAATTACTATTGATACCCTATGTAGCCCCACATACCCCCCACCCCCCTATAAGTGATGAGATATTGAAGGAAGGTAACAAATGGACTTACAACTATTTTAACATTTACAATTTTAGCCCTATTCAATTAGAAAAGGGGCATTTTAGTTTACTTTCGAAAGGTTTGAAATTTATCCCTTCCACTAAAGGAAATGTAGTGAAATCACTTCTAGACTTAAAAATATTCCTAAGGAAGGTTAATTTCAAAATACTTTTTTAGAATCAAGGAAAAAAGAATGATTTAACCCTAAGACGGAGGTCCACATATAACCCACCCCTACACCCCCAAATAAGGAATTTTGAAAAAATAATAGAGAAAGAAATTAGGAAAGTTGAACACAATGGAGCTTCATATGACAATAATTTAAACCAAAAGGAAAAGGATATTCTAAATAGTTTAAAGACAGACACAAACATAAGAGTTATGAAGCCTGAGAAAGGGGGAGGAATTGTTATGATGGAAAGTATTGAATATGAGTCTAGAATGTACAAAATATTATGGGATGAAAATAAATACGAATCAGTGTCAAAAAATGAAATAAATATTGCCTATAATAGGATTGACACTAATTTGTATGATATGGTGGAAGGGCTTATAGACCTGGAAACTTACAATGTTTTAAAGGTAGACAAGCCAAGAGTTCCAGCCATCTTTGGGATCCCTAAAATTCACAAAAATGAAAATGACCCACCAATGAGACCTATAGTGGCAGCCAATGGATCTAAAACCAATGCTTTAGCTAAGTACGTAGATAACAAAACCAAAAAGATCTGGCTAGAAAAAGCACATATTTTAAAAGATTCATGGGACTTACTATACATTATTAGAGACATGACAGAAATAGATGACCTCCTTTTTGTAACTATTGATGTAATAGACCTTTTTCCATCCATCCCACATGGGACAGGCCTGGATATGTTTGAGGAAGCAGTTTTTGAAAACGACAATATAACTCAAAATGATAAGATAGTCAGTAAATGGCTTATGGAGATCATTTTAAACAACAATTTTTTGTTTTTTAACGGATAATTTTTTAGACAGATCCAAGGGGTGGCAATGGGGGCGGCATGCGCCCCTACATATGCAAATGTGGTACTATCCAAATGGTAAGAAAACTATGTGTTGGAAAGTGAATATAAACAATTCTTTACCATCTACCGTAGGTTTTTGGATGACATAATTATATTTTGGAATGGGGGAAAAGATAAACTTAATGATTTTTTAAAATATCTCAATACCTGTAGTTTTTTAAAGTTCACTCACAAAGTGACACAACCTGGTACAATATCTTGATTTAGAAATATATAAAGAACAAGGGCATTTAGAAACAAAAATATATAGGAAAGCCACCTACTGTAATACCTTCCTTCACTTTGATAGTGCCCACCCTATACATGTAAAAAAGAATATAATAAAAGGGCAGTATGTGAGAGGAAGTAGAATGACTAGTAAGAACCAAGACTTTGTATTGGAATGTGATTTATTAGAAAATATGTTCAAAGAAAGGGGCTATCCAACTAAGTTTATAAAGGAAATTAGAGAAGAAGTAGTCCTAGGTAGGGAAGTGAAATTTGCACCTATAATTAAAAATGTGGAGGGAAATTACATTTCAACAGGAATAAGCAAAGAAAACAATCCAGAAAATTTTGAATTAGCATTGATTCTGGAATACAATACAATTAATAGTAAAATAAGAAACATTTTTAAAAAAGAATGGGACAGATTTATAGAATTAACAGATTTGGATCTAGGAAATAATGGTCTGCCCAAGATAATATATAAAAATTCATCAAGTATAAAACATTTACTAGAAAACAAACACACTTTGGGGCCACAGGATAGAAGAAGAAAAGGCACATATAAATGTGGTAGGTGTGCTCAATGTGTAAACATTTCCAATAGCAACACCATCCATATAAATAGTAGAAACAAAGTTATAACTAATAAGTACTTCTATAACTGTGACTCCTCAGGCTTGGTATATTTAAGTATGTGTAATGTATGCCAAGCTTTTTATATAGGGAAAACTGAGAGGAAATTAAAAAGAATATTTGAACATTTAAATGATATAAAAAATTGTAAAGAAACAAATGCTTTATACAAACACAGTAAAACGTGTGAGAAATCTAGTTTTAATTTTACTGTTCTAGAACATACAGAAAAAGACATACGAGGGGGGCCCTGGGAAGAAAGGTTAGAATATCGTGAATTATGGTGGCAAATGTCCTTGGAAGCTTACAAATTCCCAGGTTTAAATGAACATATAAGTATAGCACCTCTGTTAAAATTAAGAGCAGCTAAACTATGAGATGAATTTAATTGAGATTTTTAAAAAATTCATATTTATGAATATTTTTAAAAATTTTTAAAAGTTCATATTTATTATTATAAATAATTTATAGTCATCCACACACCTATTTTTTAGTATAAGAAATGAAATACTCTTAAATTCTTAAAAAGAGTGAAGATAAGGGTTTTATTTATTTATCAAAAACACACAGTCCATTTTTAGAATGAAAAATGAATTTGTATTAGAATATTTATATAAAAGGTTGTTTTAGATTTTTAACTTATACATGTAATTTTAACAAACCGCCACCAGATGGCACCTATCATTGTTTATTTTTTGGTCTAATAATGTGTCTCTAAGGATTTTATATGGTTTAACAACAAAAATATTAGAAAGAATGAATATAATCTTTTTAAATAGCAGTTTTTAATGTGAATATAAATGGGTCCAACATAATTACAACAAGAACTAATAGAGAGAAAAGTTTCTGTTCTAAAATGTGGTTTAACTTTTTTCCTTTTGCTTCTTTTTCAATTAAGATATTTTACTAATTGTTTTATTTAATTGAATTAATTAATTAGAGGGATATATAAAGCAAGGGTAGGACTTAGTAAGTTATCTGATGAAGTCTGTAACAGGACGAAAACGTATGGGAAGAACAGCGTTAATGTTATTGCTTGATGTGGATGTTATTTCACACTTGTTCCAGTCCGTTTTGCCGTGTTGTCAGCGTTTTTTATGTGAAGTGGATCAATAAAACTGTGTTTTACCAAAGACTTCTAGTATTTCCACAACCTTTGGATTATTTAGTCATTTTGCGCTTACTTTTTATCCTGGTTTTGAGTCTGTGGAAAGCAAATACCACACCGAGATTTCCATTCTTACTGCGTCACCTGTTTAGGCCCAGCCCACGAGGTACCTTGCTGTCGGTTTTCTGCTTTGTTCAACGCCCGAACTATTCGTCGTCAGGCCCTTATTGTTGCTAAATACTTTTGCTCTTGATCTCCATATTCCGAAATGGCTTCAGTAAGCCATCCGACTTACGAGCTTCCAAAAAAAGCAAGGCTCAAGACAGAGACGGACCAGACAGGTCCAAAACTGCCAATGATGTTTCCGTTAAGCTAGTCACCAGTTCACCGGTACTCGGGCACTTTCGCAGCCCCTGATGCCCACTTCGATGGATTCGCAGGCAGCTACCGAGACCCGTTCATAGTCCGGTATGCTGTGAGACTCTTCTTTGACTATGGAACCTGCGGATGTCTCTACCTTGGATGGGTCCATAACTGCTGTGCAGGCACTGGCTCCTGAGGAAGTTCTTTGCACTACCAATATTCGACACAAACCGACTACTTCTTTCCTGTCTTCAGTTCTGTCTAAAACTACTGAGTTTCTAAGGCCAGGAGTACAAACTACGTCTAAAAAAAACGACCCAAACTCGAACACCTGCTTCCTTGCCACAACATCAAATGCTTAAAATGGCAGGAGACCTGATTATGCTGATTAGGAGAAGTCCGCCTTTTGCTAAGAGAGAGAGACCTGTCCCCAGCAGCTTTAACAGACCAAGAGTCCAACGACTCTGAGGTTTCTGAATATGAAGACATGCCTTTATATGCTTATGAGGATTCAGATAGAGGAATCCACCCCCTCTGCTTCCCCTCCAGAGGATTTTTCTTTTGGTGAAACACTATGTACTTTGAGAGCATTTCCACTGGGAATGCTAAGACTGTCCTCAGTCCAAAAAGAGACTCTGAGAATGTCTAGATTTCCCACAACATAGACCTTTAGCAATACCTCCAGTTCTGGTTGTTTATTGATGTTTTTAAGGAATCCAGCCTAACTCCTGATACTTTACCTCCTGCTCCAAGAAAACCAGACAGGTACTACAGAGTCCCTGACTCTCAAATTTCTTTTCAGAAATCCTACTGCTGACCCAGAGGTTATTTCCCAGGAGCCTAAAGGTTTAAAAGCAACTTCAGTTAAGAATCCCACCCCTTCAGACAGGGATTCTCTAGCTTTAGAGAGATGGAGTTAAAAGTATACACCTCTGTAACTCTCACCATTAGGGCTTTGAATTTCCAGTTTCACATGCTGAAATACCAGGAATATGTTATGGAACTTGTTAAGCAAAAATGATCTACCTTTACAGACTGTGCAGAAAATAATTACAAGAGCTTATGCATTCTGCAAGCCAAGTCAGCAAGCATACTTTGCAATGTGGTTTTGACGCCCTAGAAGCATCTTGCTGGGCAGCAATCACTGGTTCTGTACTCAGAAGGCATGCTTGGTTTAAGGAGCAGACCTTGCCAGATCATGTAAAATCAAAATTACTAGATGCCCCTTTGAACAAGGGCAATCTGTTTGGCACCAAAACAGAAGAGGTTCTAAAAAAGATGGAAGAAAAGGCTAAATCTATGCAGATAGTCAAAGATTTCTTGCAAGTGGAGCCTCCTAGATTCAGTAGGCATTGCCCCTCGAAACATTGGTCCTTTCCAGCCCCCTCAAGGCCATCTCAAACTAGACCAGGATAAATAGACCCCCCAAGACTTCAGTTTTAGGGTATGCAGAGATCTAAGCAATGGAGTGCCTCCACTTCAAAAAAGGGGAGTGCTAAGCCACCCCCTTGCGGAAATAATTCACAATGATTTCTCTATTCCACTCCTAATCTGTGCTCTACTGCTTGTGCCCCTAGGAGAAAAACTTGCCCATCATGCAGAAAACTGGACCTCCATCACCAAATACAGATGGGTCCTCAACATTGTATCCCAGGGGTACAAATTTTACTTCCACTCACTGCCAACCCCAAAAGGGTTCCCATACCTTCCTCCAAACCAGTGGGCAGAGGCACAAAACCAAGTTAAATTTTTGCTCTCCATAAGGGTAATTCAGCCTGTCCCGGCAGAACAGATAGGTCAAGAGTTCTATTCCAGACTTTTCCTGGTACCCAGAAAAGTGGGCACTTGGCGTCCAATCCTAGAGCTTTCCACTCTAAACACCTTCCTGGTGGTACCAAAATTCAAAATGCTCACCTTTCAGCAGCTTCTTCCTATGCTATCCAAAGATGCCTCGTTGGCCACCCTAGACCTTAAAGAAGCCTAACTGCACATCCGTATCAAGGGCTCATGCAGGAAATACCTATGTTTCAGGGTAGGATCTATGCATTATCAGTTGTCTGCATTTCCCTTTGGCTTATCCACTGCTCCCAGAGTATTCACAAAATGCTTGGCTCCAGCCATTGCTTATTGCAGACAGAGAAAATTTCAAATTTACCCCTACTTGGACAATTGCCTGATTCAGGCAGACAGTCAGGAACAGCTGTTGCAGTACCTGACATTTGTAAAGAACCTTCTAACCTCCCAGTGGGGTACACTATCACTGAAAAGAAATCAAAACTAGTCCCCAGTCCAAAGATTGTATTCCTGGGACCAAGCTTGGACACAGCATCCCAGATGGCATTCCTTACTCCAGAAAAACAAGCCTGACCGGCTACTTCACTCAAATGGCCACCAGAACCCAGCTATCCACAAGGTAAATCTTGCAGGCCCTAGGGTTCATGGCCTCTTGCATCCTACTAATTCCATGTGCCAGACTGCATATGAGGAACCTTCAGTAGTACTTAAAAAGTCTTTGGTGCCAACATTTTCAGGTCTTGGAAACCATCATACCTATCATACCTTGTCTAAGGACAGAGTTTCTTTGGTGGGCAGCAGCATGCAAACGCAACAAAGGGACTTCCCTTTACTCAACCCCATGCCACCCAGACCCTAACCACAGAAGCATGAGACAATGCCTGGGGGGCACACCTGGACAACAAGTGCATTCAGGGCCACTGGAGCCCAAGTCAAACTCATCTGCACATCAACCAAAAAGAGATGCTAGCTGTTCAGCACTCTTGACAGCTTTCAGGTCCCTACTCTCACCAGGACCCCTGCTAATAAAAACAGCCAACACCACAGTTCTGTGGTACATCAATAAACAGGGGGGAACCCACTGTGCAGGCTAGCCATGGCCCTGTGGAACACTGCCTTGGACATGTAGATTCGTCTGCAAGCTCAATTCCTGCCAGGCAAACAAAACTCTCTGGCAGACTACTTAAGCAGAAATCTCCTAGACCCACACGAGTGGCAATTAGACCCCAGCACCTTCAGTATTCTAATCCAGACATGGGTGACCCCAGAGGTGGACCTCTTTGCCTCCCCCTACAGTCACCAGCTCAGCAACGTCTGCACCAGGTCACCTCACAGCAGGGCCTGGAAAGTGGGTGCCCTATCCTTCCAGCGGGAAAACCTCTAAATTTGTATTACCCCCTCTGCATTTTCTCTCAAGAATATTACTCAAGACAGGACAGACCCAGGACAATCCTGATTGCCCTAGTCTGGCCACGCCAGCACTGATGCCCACTACTGCACAGCCTGTCACTGGTGCCACCCTGGCACCTACCCCAGATCCCAACCCTCCTCACTCAGCAGGGGGGACAGATCTTGCATCCACAACTGCAAACCATGAATCTTGAAACCTGGCTTATTTGTTAAATTCTCCCCCAGTCACCAGCCTAAGCAAGCCGGTGCTGGACGTCATTCTTGAAGCCGGAAGACCCAGTACAAGGAAATCCTATACTGAATACTGACGAGTGGAAAAAAAGGTATTGTTCCTGGACTTAGTCTAAAGGAGAGGACACAGCACTGCACTCCTTACCTTTAATTCTGGATTACCTAGCAGACCTAATCCACAGAGGCCTATCCTTCTCTTCCATTAAGATCCATGCCTCTGCCATTTCAGCTCATTACAACACTGAGCCACCTCTCTTCTCTCACCCTCTTAAACACTTCCTGAGAGGGGCAAACAACTTAAGGCCACCAAGGAGAGCAACCACCCCTGCTTGGGACCTTAACTTTGTACTGGAAAAGCTCATGCTTACCCCCCCCCCCCTTTGAGCCTGAAGCATCAGTAGAGTTAACATTCCTCTCTTGGAAAGCATCCTTGCTTCTGGCCATCACTTCAGCTAGAAGAGTGTCTGAGCTGCAAGCACTTAAGGCTGTGGAACCCTTCATTATTTTCCATGCTGACAGGGTTTCCCTCAGGATTAACCCTTCCTTTATGCCTGAAGTGTCCATTGTGGCACTCACCCAATCTATCTTTTTGCTAACCTTCTTCCCTAATCCTCAAAATAAAGGGGAAAGGATCCTGCACTCCTTGGGCGTGCACAGACAACTCAGGTTCTACCTTGATAGGGACTAAACCCGTCAGGAAATCTGACCAGTTACTAGTCAGCTTTGCACCAGGGACAGAGGGCAATGCCATTTCAAAACAATTTCCAAATGGATAGCGCACTGCATCCATTTCTGCTACAAGGGCCATGGGAAAACCAACCCTTCAGGGGGTCAGAACACATTCCACTAGGGCAACTTCTACCTCTACAGCATTCCTCAGAGTCTCCCTACCAGGGACATCCTGGAAGCTGCTACCTGGAGTTCTGTACACACCTTCACCAAACATTACCACCTGCCTGTCTTCTCAAAATCCAGAGCGGGTATTGCAACAGCAGTCTTGCAGGGCATACTAGCCAGCCTCAACCCTTCTTGACTGCCTCCACCCATTCTTCACCCTTCTTGACTGCCTCCACCTATTCTTCACCTTTGGGAATCAACCCAAGTGTGATGACTGAAAAAGTGAAACAAGACCAACATAGTACAGCTGTGTACACCTAAATGTAGATGTATGAGTGTATTCACTGTTGCAGTCCTGGTTTCCCTCCCTCCAGCCCCCTAGTCTGTCTTCTATATGTCCATTACTCACCCCTCAGGGGTATTGGTATTGGTATTTACTTTTTACTGGTGGTGTTTTCCTCACCATAAGTTAGCTCCCTATTTGGTGGGTTCCTGATATTTGGGGCAAGCAAAACTGATGTAATGGCATCGGCTGCCTGGTTTTATACCCCTGACGTCAGTTCTGAAGTGACAGCAACTGACGCAGAAATACTAAGTCTCTGGTATTCGGGCCGACTGAGGGCTACCTGCAGGCAGATAACCCAGGTTTGATGACTGCAACAGTGAATAACACTCTAACAAGAACGTTTATGGTAAGTGTACACAACTGTACTTTTATAAGGGTGCAATAGGAGGAGGTATGTATGGCTCCCAAGTATGTGGCAACACCCACAAGGTTTAGGATTTTGCTGACTTCCAAGATGGCTACACATTGAGTAACAGTTTTAATTTCAGCTCTCCCAGTGTGAAAACAAACTCTAAAGAGATGGCCAGTAAATTCTTATTTTGGGGTAAATTTCAGTAATTGGCTAATAAGTGCAGTGCCTGCATGCCTGCAAAAAAGTTGAGAACCTGTAAGAAAATCTATCACAAAAGGTGAGGGTGAGGAAAAATTCTGACTGGGAAGAATTCTGCAGCTCTTCAGCAAAAAAGCAGTTCAGGCTCCAGCTTTGGTGCAAGACATGACTTCCAATAACCTAGAGAAAAAATGAGTCAAATGTACTCAGAGCTGATTAAAATAAACAAAATACTGGTGGAGTATATCAACCCAAGTAACAAATGGCTGGAAAAATGGAAGCTTTAAACAGATAATCAGATGTGATAACACTGCAAAAATCAGAGGTCAAAATGAAGAAAAGGCTGGCTGAGTGAGACTGCTCAAGAAGAGATGTTTAAAAAAAAATAGTATTAAAGGACATAGCACATAGGGGAAATCCAGATTGTCTGGTACAGGAGAAAATCTCAGGAAGGGATCAGATTATTAATTTTATTAAAGCACAAACAAGCAACTGGACTGGCAATTCCACAGCAAGAGTTGTTAATTGAAAGGACACATCCAGTGTATGCTCCAAACCTGGCCATGAGAAAGCAAACTAGCCCTTTAATAGTAAAGATGCAATCCTACCAGCAGAAAAAGTTGTTTCTGACAAAACTGGCAGAAGGACAAAACTAAAAGTGAGATGTAGAGTTTGTGGAAGTGATTACTCCTCTTGTGCCTGGTGTGCAGTGAGTACATTTAGTCCACTAATCAGGGAATGTTGTGAAGCAGGCATGATGTTCAAACTGCTGTACCCAGCTATCTTCAGAATATTCTTTCCTGTAGGGGTTAAATATTTTTTTGATGCAGAACATGTTAAGGAGGAAATACAAAAGTTTGTCCAACAAAAGTGATCTGTGCAGCAGAAGGAGGTTCTACTTTTTTTCCTGGTAATAGACCACAGGCATACCAGTTAAACCTTTTTCCAATGTTTCAATGGAGAATGCTTCAGAGACCGAAAAAAGTGCAGAGAGTTAACTAGAAGAACTGAGAGTACTTTGGAAAAATGGAAAGACTGGATTTGGGAGATATAGATAAGCAGAAATAAAACCAACAACAAAATTAAATAAATGTGGAAATACAAAGCATTAATTATATTTATGAAGCATGACAGTACATGAAAATGTGGAACTATTGGGCTTTTTTGACTGTTTAACTTGTAGGGGACATTAAAGTATATTGATGTACTTCATGTCGTTAATGTTTAGAGGAACACTTAGGAGAGGGGAAGAGGAGAGATTTAACTAAGAAAATTTAAACACTAACACTTTTATAGTGTATGATATAATCTGTATGCTATAAATTTAACATTTCTCTTATTTTCAAGTGTAATGGGGATTAAGTAAGTAGGCATCCTTGTTTTTTTCTTCCTTTTCTCATTTTTCCTTGTTCAGTTTTAAGAAATTTAGGCACTGCAGTGTAAAAAAAAAAAAAAAAAGGAAACTTCTGGTAAAAAAAAAAAGTATGATACAAGAAAAAAATTGTGCTTTTTCTCATTCTTGCATATGGGAATGACTGGATTAGGGCCCTTGGCTTGACTTAGTAACAAGTTTTAAGAAAACCAAATAAAAAAGAACATTGAATATAGTAAAGATTTCCTCTAGCAAGTAAATGGTTGTAGAAGAAACTTTGCAACATGGAGACGCTCTGATAAAGAGCAGTAAAAACAGAATATTTCTCTTTCGGTGACTACGAGATAATGTTTTCTGAAAGTATTCAAGTGTTTTTGGTTTCTGGAGAGCAATAAAGATAAGACAAAACCAGACAACACTTACTAGAAGCACAGATTGTACCATGCATCTTAGCATTGATAACCTTCCTTTTAGATTAACCTAAGTTTGAGTGTGGCTGTCAGTTTGGGACAGTTCCTATTAGCAGGGTAAAACTTAAATATTTGAAGATGTGCATAGTTTTGTGTGTTGGTATTAAGTTAATAGGTGCATTTGGGGTGTCATTAAAACAAGTTTTGTAAGATGTGATACAGGCTTAAATTGATATGACAAGAAATCACTATATAAAAGATCAACCTACACAAAAGCTGGAAGTAGATATTTACCAACAAAGTTGTTACAAATAAAAGGTGGAAATAACTTTTTAACATTGTGACGGTACCTATTCTGGGCCAGTAATCTGGGCCAGTAATCGAGGAGCATCAGTCCTCACCACCGACACTGGTGAAGGATGGCAGCTATAAATGAAGATGGATACACACAGTATTTTCAGATGCAGCTCTCTGCACCAAGCACAGTTTCACTTAAGAGCACACAGGGAGCACACTACAGACCTGGGGCTAAACACACATTTGCTGTGTCTCTTCAGGCCCCAAGGAAAACTCCACACTGACCACTTTGGAGCTCTGTGTCCATGTTCCAAGTAGCTGACACACATGCTTGGATGTTTGATTTTTACACACACACACACACACACACACACACACACACACACACACACACTCTCTCTCTCTCTCTCTCCTGGGAAAGGCTGGCACAGATTTTCCAGCTGTGCTTCCCCTGCCAAGATTATAAGGGAATGAAGATGCCACCAGTCATCTAATGCAAGGCTCTTACAAGGGTAATCAGTTATATGGAGTGAAAGTAATACTAATACAAATGGTAGAATTTGACCAATGCAGCAAGGCTTTCAGGAGCAGCCACAGTGTCAGTAAAATGACTGTAAGTAACTCCTAAGATGTTAAAAAGTATTCTCAAAGACCAGCCACAATGAAAAGTATATAAATATTTAATAGTAAATAGAAAATATGAGAATACTGAATATCTAGTTACAGTGAACACCAGAGTTTCTCTCTCAGGAGATATAAAAAATAGCACAGTTGGATAGATTTACACACATGCAGAAAAATAATACTTGACTTAATCTCACTATATTTTCCTTATTGAAGAGCTACTGTTCCCTAGTTAAGTTACTCACTACAGCAAGGCAAGACGAGGTGTGAGGTTATGTGAGATCTGAGAGAGAGCTTTTCTCTCAGGTTCCAAAAAAAAAGTGCTGCTGCAAGAGTTCCATCTCTCACTAATAGCTTAAAAAAAATTTCAGTGCTGGTTATAGAATGACATCACAGCTGGTCACCTGAATCTGGTACAGTACGCACCCAGAGCTTTGCCAAGATCTGTTGAAGCATCTGAAAGCTATAAAACAATTTAAAAAACTTTCACCCTCCCAGGTTATCAATTAGTTCACCCCTCAGGTAAATACAGCAAGATTCATAGTCCTTGTTTTCCCAGACATTTTTCCTCTCTGGCTGCAATCAGACCTGTAAGGTAAAATCTTTATGGGCTAAACCATCCCATTTAATTTTCAACCTAGTTTTCAAAATTAGCTAGAGTGAGATTTGCGGTGGTGGTGTTGCGGTAGCGTTGTCGTCTCACAGTAAGACGCTGTCCGGTTCGACTCTCAGCTAGAGCGTCTTCTGCGTGGAGACATGCGTGAATGGGCGTACCTTTGTTGAAGGTTGTGCGTCAGGGCTGGCAACTTGGCACGTAAAAATCAACTGCCAATCAGCGGAATGTAGTTCCGCTGTGGTGACCCCTCTCCAGGAAAAGCTGAGAGACAACTGATAGATTGAGATTAACCGCATCCCTTCCAGAATTGTCTGTTAATGCATTTTATCGGTTATAATAATGTCTGACGTGTACATCTTGTTTCTGTCCAGCAGGACCCACTATTGCATTTTTAACACCAACATCTGTACAAATCAGTGCGATAGTCAAATGACATAAAATTCTTTACAAAACTCCAGCTAGTTTATGCTGGCATATGAAAATGGTGCCAAAAAGCAGAGCAGCAACCATAAACAAAAAAGCTGCTTTTGTTGCCAATAACTAGTCCCCAAAGTGATGAACACAAAATTTATTTGTTTAGAAAACACACTAGAAATAAAATCACTTGAGCAAAAAAGGATAAGTGCTTTCGTCACAATGACTTCATCAGAACAATAAAATATTTTAAGTTTCCATTTTATACATTCATAGAGTCAGATGACCCTGACGATTAAATTTTAAAAGAACAGTCATTAAAATTGCATATAAAAGCTTGAATATGAAGAGAACTGTAAGGTATGAAGTGTCAAATACATAAATACAAATAGGTGTACAAACTTTTTGTAGTCAGGTAATGAAAATATTAATATTAAAAAACAAGTAGAAAACTCTAACTTTACTACGGCTAGCTAGTGTGAAGCATGAGAAAACTAAAAGTTGTTGTGAAATCATAGTTTACAAGCCCTGTACCTTAATTCAGGTTTGATGCTGATAGCATCATTTAACCCTGGAGGTTCAGCAGCATTTAATCTTAATTGCCATTTTGTTTCTGCCCTCAAAAGTTTGTTTTTCCAATCCCCACCTCTAAAATCTACTGGTACAACCTCCAAAATACCAAACTTAAAACTGTGAAGGGGATTCTCTTGAATATGTTTAAATAATGCATTTTTTTCGTCCCTCCTTTTAATACTGTAACAGTGTTCATATATCCTGCGATTTAATTTTCTTTCTGTTTTGCCGATATAATAACAAGAACAGAATTTACAACAAGCGAGGTGTACGACACCTGAGGTAACACATGAACCGTATACAAAGTTGACTGGAATATCATAAGGGCCAAGGGTGATCGTAAAACTTTCATGGATATAATCACAATAATCACAACAACCAAATTTGTGGGTACCCCTCTTCCTATTGTTCACATTAGGTTTGTTTTCCAAAATATTCTTCAAATTACTACCTACCCTATAGGTGAAAAAGGGTTGTGGGCCTATTGCTTTAAAAAGTTCACTGTTTCCCTTCAACATAGCCCAGTTGTTTTGTATAATCTTTTTTACCTCTCTTGCTGTTTCACCATAGGTGATAACCATGGCTTGGGAAAAAGCTTTTTGGTCACTTTGATCTACAATTGCGGTTTCGATACCTGCCCCTAACAAGGGTTTGTATCTGCCATTCCATTCCATCATGATCTGGTCTCTAATGTTCTTAATGAAATCTAGTGGATACCCACGGTACAAAACAAATCCGTGACAAATTTAATTTCTTGCTCAGCCAGGGTCCTGTTCGAACGCATCCTAACGACCCTGACCATTTGCCCCTTCACTATATTCCTCTTATTGTGGGGTGGGTGGTTGCTGGAAAACTCGAGGTAATCATTTGAAAAAGTATTTTTTCTGTAAACTTTGGATTGAAATGAATTGTTTGTGGTATCCTTGAATAATTTTACATCAAGAAAATTAATCCCTTTACTATCACCACTTCCAGTAAATTTGAAATAATTACATATGTTATTCATGTATTCAAGAAATGGTTCAAAAAAGGTATCCTTTTTCCACAGAATAAATACATAGTCAAGGAACCTTAAATATAAGTTCCATTCATTTTTGTAACTAGAGGTGGAGATGAAACTGTTCTCCCACCCGTATAAAACTAGATGTGCAAAAATGAGGGCACAGCTGTTGCCCATGGCTACTCCTTGAACCTGTTTGTAGAATTCTCCTTCAAAGGTAAAAAAATTGTTTTTCAACACAAGTTCCATTAGTTCTATAATAAAATTGGTTAGACTACCACTCAAATTAGTTCTACTCACTAAGACATCTTGGAAAAATTGTAGTCCTACCTCGTGGGGAATGGAAGTAAAAAGATCCACTACATCAATAGTGGAAAAATACATGTCATGACTAAAAAATTCCTTCTTAATTATTTTTAAAAAATCCCAAGAATCAATGAGTACATATTCTAGTGGGGTCAAAGCATTTTTGACCATTCGGTCAATAAATACCCCTAATGAATAAGTGATACTGTTTTGCCCTGAAATTATAAGCCTGTATGGTGGATCCTTTAAATTTTTGTGGGTTTTAGGGATACCAAAACAAACAAATGTATAAAATGGAAACTGTTAAAATATTTTATTGTTCTGATGAAGTCATTGTGACGAAAGCGCTTATCCTTTTTTGCTTAAGTGATTTTATTTCTAGTGTGTTTTCTAAACAAATTTTGTGTTCATCACTTTGGGGACTAGTTATTGGCAACAAAAGCAGCTTTTTTGTTTATTTATGCTGGCATATGTTACACATGCTCTGCCCTAATTTCCCTGGCACAGATGGGATATCACAAACATAATGTTTTCTGTATTATCTTTGAAATGTTAATAGACTTAAAGAATATATATTTAAAAAGTGTACTTGGCTATATTAAAAAATGTGGAGTGCAAATACAGGAGATGCATTTGGAAAGAACTCAACATGTGAATTTGATAAGTTTTTTCAGGATGGTTATGCAGCCGAGTATGTGGGACAAAGGAAGAGTACTTGCATTAATTGTAGGAGGAGCTCTAATAGTAATAGAAGAGACTAAAAAAATGGTTGATTGTAGTACTAAGGGGCTACTGGCAATGGAGGAGGATTGCACTGGCATGTATTTATAGTCCACCTAAAACCGCTGTAATGGAGTATAACAAAATTCTGGGAGAAATCAGTTTTCAGAAGGGAATATTACTAATAGGTGATGACTGGAATTTGATTTGCAGTAGTGAAGATGTGTTTGGGGGGGCGTAGAAGGGAAAATATAACAAAGGATGGTAGATATTTGAAGAAATTTCTGAAAATATTTGGCATAGATGTAAATTCAGTACCAGGAGTTCGGAGTGAATTTGTGTATTATTCCCTAAGAGATGAAGCTGGGCCTTTTCCAGTTGAGTAGTGCGGTTTGTGGTTACTCAGTTTGAATGGGTATTTCAGAGCTACACAGTTAAGGCTCCTATACATAGCACAAGCAGAAACCTATGATATACAATAGAAAGGGATGATGATGAAACAGGGGTGTGGGGCTCAAGAAACGAGGAGAGACTGGGATCTGTATAAAAAAAGTTTTATTTCTTTATGCTGCTTTGGTATTTGTCACCACCCCTAGGTGTCCTGCAGTTAAGTGTTGTTAGCCTCCTCATTCATCCACCCATCCTTAGAGGTAGGGGAGGAAATCCTGCTTCAGAGATGAGTTACAAGTTTCTGGAGCATATGATTTCTTCTCACATTTGGTCCATCCCACCCCTCCCTCACCCCAGGCATTCCCAAGAAGAGGTGTAGGTTGAACCACATGGACTTCCCATGGAGGTTCCCACTAGATTTAATATTTAGAAAGGAAGGATGGGACCCCCCTGATAACTTCAGATTTGGAAGCACATAGGATTGAGATAAGGGAATATCATGACCAATTGACAATATGTCTATATGAAGAATTTTCGTAGGAGGCTTTTTAGTTGAATCTTTCCAATGTCCTGTATTGTTCTGCAGAACCCATGTCTTTTTTTTTCATTTGCGGAAAAGACTTTGTAAGAGCCAGCTGAGGTAGTGCTTTTCCTTGAGAGTCTGAACACGTTCCTCTGGCCACCAAGTCTTGTGAATAATTGTACCTACCACCACTAGGAGAGTCATTCAAAGTAAGCCCATTGGTTCATCCCAACCCTAAGAGCTGGAGTCCAGTATGTTGAACTACTTGGAGCAGTTGTTCAAATTACGTACCTTTTCTTTTTGGACTTAATGAGGTTTCAGTGCAGTCGAGTTTCAGTGCAATCGAGCAAACTAAGTGCTAGAGGTATGAACGAGTTGCCTTAATGAAAACTACAGAGAATGTCACTGGTGGCAACATTTGATAGTGTGAATGATCTCCCATGAAGCTACTGTGTAACGTGGTAGATGGACCAGCTGGAACAATTGAGTCAGTTGATCTGAAGTAGGTAACTTCATTTGATCATCAACCTGTGGGTATCTGATCTGACCCAGATCAGAGCCGGCAGCTTTCCAAGCTAGAGATCCAAGCTCCAAGCTCCTCCCCTTACCCATAATACCCTGCTACCTCCTTCCAATATCAGATCTTGTTTGCTGCGGCTTTTTCAGGCAGGAGTTTCTCAACCTCCTAGTGTTTAGGCGATTGTAAGTAGATTTTTCTCAAAATCTTTCTTAGCTTTTGGGTGTGTGGATAGTATAATTTCTTAGTTTAAACCCCTGAGTTTTACTGTCCCCTCGTAGTTTAAAGCTTAGTAAACCCCCCTTTCCCCTTGGGTGTTTGGGCGCGTGTGTGTTTTACTTCAGAAATCATGGTCGAGGGCCCAAAGGCCATCTTTTCTAAGTGCACTGAGTGTGGCCATAAGCTCTCCCCAGCGGATGGCCACACTCAGTGCGTCCTCTGCCTTGGGGGTACCACATTTGTCATCGGGCTGCCAAATTTGCACAGCCTTTAACCCCCAGGCCCTCAGGGATAGGAGGAATAAACTGATTCTGGTGGGTCTTCCACCCGCGGAGTCTGCTTCCTCCTCTTCTCCCTCGGTGGCTACAGCCGCAGCTGTTCAGCTTGCTGCACCCTCTCCCCTGGCTGGTACTCAACCTCCCACTACTTCCCAGGAAGAGAGGGACTCTAAAAAAGACGAGAGAGAGGAGAGGGAGAGAGAGGGAGAAAGAGAGGCATAGAAGCCACAAGCAGCGGGCCGTTTCGGCCCCGCCTGCTAAGCTGCTCTCCTCACCCCAGAAGGTCTCCGGGCCTTCCTCCCCTCAGCTCCGTTCTCCACGCTTCTCACCAGAGCCGGAGGAGGAGGCCCGACCATCTTCAAGGTTGTTGCGGCGGCCTTCCTGGCCAGCTTCGGCAGCCTCCTCTAGATCGACCCGTGGCCTCTCCGCTGATATGGGCCAGATGATGTGTTGTGTTGTTTTCTCCAAACCCGACTGCAGATGGGAGTGCTTCTGCCCCCCCCCCCCTCCAGGGGAGATTTCAGCCACACGTTTTGCCCTGATAGCTCCTTCTCCGATCCACTGTTGGGTTTTGGAGCCTTCAGATCCGAGGAGTCTGAGTCAGGGAGTCTGCGCCGATGGTTAACGCTACCTCAACGCCGACCATGCCCTCGAGTTTGTCAGATGCCCTTTCGGATCCGAGCTCTTGGGGCCGAGAGCCATGTGTCTGATCCGAGGGGGCCAATGCTCTGCCGATCCGCGTGCCGGATCCGAGGTTAACCACGGAGTCCAGAGAGATCGTTTCACCCTCTACTTTCGATATGGTGGAGAGGGTCCTCTCGAGGTTCGAGACCCACTGCTTTTTCTTTGGATCCATCCCCACTCCCTTGCAGCTGGGCTTGTATTTCATCATCCATTGCCAGGGACAGCCTGCGTTGATGCCCCAGCCCATTCCACTGGTGGAACACGACCCTGTTGGTGAGCCCTCCTTGGACAGTCCCACCGAGGAGGCCCCTCACAAACACAAGTGTAAGAGGAGGCACTTGGACTCCCCTGAGTCCCTCATGGAGGACACCGATTTGGAGGAAGGGGAAGGTTCCCCAAGGTCACCCCCCAAGGACGTCTCCTTTGGAGACATTATGGAAATGCTTTGCGTAAAGGGGTGGTTGTCAGCCCGAAAACCTTCCTTGGACGAGTCCGTGTTCCCAGAGGCGTTCGCAGGCCCATCTACCTCTTGGAGTGTCCCCTCTGGCCGACCCCCTGGTTGAGCTCATCACTACCAGGGCATGGAAGGAACCAGATACTGTAGAGCCAATCCCCAGGAGGCCGGATAGGATTCTTAGTCCTCCTGTGGTTAGGACGGCTTGGAGTAAGGATTCCCCGGTATATGCCATGGTGGTGGCGGCGGCGGCAACCACCAAGAAGGAACTTGCCCAGGATAGTTCCTCGATCCATCCCCCTGATAAGGAGTCTCAGAAGATGGATCATATTGGGAAGCGGATGTTTGCTTCAGCTACCTTTTCCATAAGAGCGCTGAATTTTTTGGCCCATGTAATTAGACTTCAGCGAGATATGGTGAAAGAATACGCTGAGTCTCCCCCGAGTCCATGTCGGCCGAGGACAAACAGACTTTCTTGGCTCACATGGCCACTCTGAAATCTGTTTCAAACACATCTATGCGGCTACTTTCCCATGCCACGGGGGGGGGGGGGCTAGAGCCAGCGGGTCTGGCATCGCTTTAAGGCGTCACACCTGGCTCCGGCTTTGTGATTTTGCAGAACCTTTCAAGGTGTCCTTCGCGAACGCACCCTGCGGTTCTACCCTTTTTGGGAAGACCATCTGTGGCACATTGGTTCAGAGCGACAAAGACTAGAAGATGCTGTCTGTCGTAGGAGTCCGCTTCTCAGCTCCTCAATGGTCCTTTTCCAGGAACCAGAGAGGACAAAATAAGATGTGGTTCCGGAAGTCTCAGCAGTCCCATTTTGCTCCAGACCCTTTGTCCTTCAGAGGCAGAGGGGGACAAGGTGGATGCTGGCCCAGAGGCAGAGGGGGGCCGAAAAATGTTGGGTCGCGGGAACCTTTTTCTGACTGACCCTCGCAGCAGCCCTGAGGGGTTGCCCGACTGCTCCTCTCTGGAGGCAGTCTGGGTGTGTTTTTTGAGGCACTTAGCCCAATGGGAGTCCATCACAACAGATCGCTGGGTGCTTCAAATAATATCCAGAGGTTACTCTATCCCTTTCATGGGCGGCCACGGTGGTGCAGCGGTTAGCATTGTCGCCTCACAGCAAGAGATTCTCTGGTTCGATTCTCGGCTGGGTTGCCTTCTGTGCAGAGTCTGCATGTCCTCCCTGTGGTTGCGTGGGTTTCCTCCGGGTGCTCCGGTTTCCTCCCACATCCCAAAGACATGCAGTAGGTGGATTGGGCACACTAAATTGGCCCTAGGTGTGTGTGTGTGCGTGTGTGTGCCTTCTGTGGAAGGTGGGCGCTGGGCTGGCAACTTGACACTGTAAAACTCCACTGCCAATCATGAGCGGACAGATCTGCTGTGGCGACCCCTAACCGGGAAAAGCCGAAAGAAACTCTATCCCTTTCATAAACCTGCCTCCTCAGTCGAGGCGCCTCCCCGATGTACCACCCAATCAGAGGGAGGCTGCAGTTTGAGGTAAAAAAGCTGCTAAAAAAAGAGCCATCCAGCACCCCCCCCCCCCCCCCCCCAGGCCAGTCCGGATTAGGCAATTACTCCAGGTTCTTTTTGGTGTCAAAGAAGACTGGGGACTTAAGGCTGATCCTCGACCTTTCAGCAATGAACCTCTTCATTGCCAAGGAGAAATTCAGGAAGGTCACGCTTCAATCCATTCTGCCCCTGCTGCAGGAGAAGGGACTGGATGTGCTCCATAGACCTCAAGGATGCGTTCTATCACATTCTCATGGACAGGCGATCCAGAAGGTTCCTCCACTTTCGGCTAGGGGCCAGTCATTACCAGTTCAGCGTCCTACCCTTCGGCCTCACCACATCCCCAGGGTGTTCACCAAGGTCATGGCAGATGTCCTTCAAGAATGCAACTGCAGTCCTTACATATGGGTTGTCCTGCCTCAGGCAGCCCTCGGTTGGCCGGATTCCAAAGTCTGGGTCCGACGTCGGCTGATGTCGCCTCCTCCCCGACGTCAGAGCGGCTGGGGTATAAAAGCATCAGCCGACGCCATCTTCCTCAGTGTTTCTTGCCCCAAATGCCAGGTGCCCTCCAAGGAAGGCTAAAATTAGAACTGGATAAAAAATTCCAGACATACACAATAGCAATAAACAGATACACCATAACAGATATCCCCAGCTAAGTATAAAGGGAGGAAAGTGGACCCAATGCACAGAGGGGAAGGAGGGAGGGAAAACCTGACTGCAGTTGCATATCTATCGGACATCTACATTTATGGTAGGTACAAAACTGTACTATGTCCTTCAAGAATGCAACTGCAGTCCTTACATATGGGTTGAATACCATAGCCAAGCTGGGGGTGGTAGGCTCTAAGATAAGGATGGTGTAGCTAAAATGCCCTGCAGGACTGCCGAAGCAAAGCCTGCTCGGGATCTGGAATATAAAGGGAGGTAATTCAAGTTTTTTTGTCAAATCTTGCTTGCTGTCCGCTTGTATAAGGCAGTCTTCCAGGTAAGGGTAAATTTGTATCCCCTGGAGTCTGCAATGTGCAATTACTGATGCCAGGATGTAAGGACTGCAGTTGCATATCTATCGGACATCTACATTTATGGTAGGTACAAAACTGTACTTTGTAGCGGGCCCACCTGAGACTTCAGGGAGTACAGAGTTTTTTTACCTAGACGACTGGCTCTTTACCGCCCCCACCAGGCATCTACTCTGCTTAGCCAGGGATTGCTTCCTACTTCTAGCGTCCCAGTTAGGTATCACCATAAACTTGAAGTCATCCCTTCAGCCAGTTCAAGTCTTGGAGTTCATAGGGGCCAGAATAGACATGCTTCAGACCAAGGCCTTCTTGACATCAGACAGACTTCACAGTTTGACCTTACATGTTTTAGCCCTTCTACAGTCACCTGCCCCATCAGTGGAGTTAGTCCTGAGAGCATTAAGCTCAATGGCAGCAGCAATCAATCTCGCGCCCTTAGCTCACTTGCACATGAGGATTCTCCAGTGGACATTGCAGGTTCAGTGGTCCATCCTTCACCACCCATTGGACTTACCGATTCCTCTCAGCAGAGTTTGCAAAAATTCCCTCATCTGGTGACTCCAATCTCGAGAGCTTCGGGAAGGTTGACCGTTTGTTATGCCGCAACCCCAAGCCACGGTGACCACTGACTCTTCTCGCCTTGGGTGGGGGGGGGGGCACTACACGGGAAGAACTGTCCAAGGTACGTGGACTCAGAGACCATTTTGCATATCAATGTTCTAGAGATGAGGGCGGTGCTTCTAGCGTTGCAAGCCCTTCATGCCTTTCTCCCTCCAGGGACTATTGCGATTCAGTCAGACAACATGTCAGTGGTCTGGTTCATCAACAAATAGGGGGGGACCAGGTCTTGCCCTCTTTGCCGAGAGGCCATGACAGTTTGGGATTGGGTGATATCCACCAACCGTTTTCTGTTAGTAACGCACGTTCCGGGTTGGTCCAACATCCTAGTGGACAAACTGAGTCGAACTGTCCTGTCACCTTACGAGTGGTCTCTGAATCCCTTAGTAGCGAAACAGATCTTCCGCAAGTGGGGTCAGCCTTGCTGCAATCTCTTCGTGTCGCCTTCCAATGCGAAGTGCAGTGATTTTTTTGCTCTAATTCCCCTTCTGGGGGAAAGCCCCAGAGATGCTCTAGTTCTTGCTTGGCCACCCGGTCATCTTTATGCTTATCCTACTCTTCCGTTGATAACAAAATTCTTAAGAAAGCTAGTCTGTTGGGGAACAAGATTATCCTCAGCCCTATTCTGATCTCGTCAAGCCTGGTTCCCGTGCCTACAGTCTCATCTTATAGCTCTTCTCTGGATCTTGAATCCCATCCTGGATCTGATATCTCATCCTTTGGGATTGATACCCCCGAATCTGGTTGATCTCAAGCTCTCAGCTTGGTTGATCCAGTTCCATTAGTTGCTATGACTCCCGGTATCTAGTCTGCAGTCAGTTCTAGCCTGGTAGTGGCACATAATCCTTCTACCAGAAAGGTTTATAATAGTAAATGGAAGCGGTTTTCCATCTGGGCGTCTCATAGGAATTTGGACCCTTTCACTGCTCCCATCCCAGCAGTGCTCGATTTCCTATCTCATATTTTTCAGCAAGGGGCCAGTTCTTCTACTGTAAAGATTCAAATGGCTGACATCTTCCATTTTCACATTGGAGACAATCTCAATCCCTTTGCATCCACCAAGATTTGAAAGACCTTTCTGAAAGGTACGTTCCTCTTGAGACCTCCTTCTAGGAACCCCGTCCCTCCATGGGATCTAACTTTGGTCCTTCAGGCTCTGACTGGACCACCTTTTGAACCTGCAGCTTCTGTTGATTTGAAATTCTTGTTCTGGAAAACTGTCTTTTTGGTAGCTATTACCTCCTCTAGTAGGGTGTCGGAACTTCAGGCCCTCTGTATTAAAGCCCCGTATCTTGTTTTCCATAAGGACAGGGTCTCTCTCGGGACTAACCCATCCTTTCTACCTAAAGTGGCCTCCGAGGCGAACATCAGTCAGTCCCATTAATCTCCCAGTTTTTTTCCCTAACTATCAACAGAGGAGTACAAACTTCATTTGTTAGATGTTCATAGACAGTTACATTTTTATTTACACAGCTTTGTTTCCTTTGCAAAACCTTTCTTGGGTAAGCCTGTGTCGAAGGTGACCCTGGCCAGATGAAGTTCGAATTGCATTCTGCTCACATGCAAACTAACTGGCCTGCCAGAGCCTACAGGGGTTTATGCTCATTCTACCCGCTCAATGGCTACATCTGGTGCATTCTGGTCGAGAGTTCCCTTGGATGACATTTGCTCTATGGCTACTTGGGCATCCTCTCGTACTTTTATCTCTCTCTATAAATTGGATTTAGTGTCTAGAGGTAGGGCAGCCTTTGGCTCTGCAGTGCTCCGGAATATCCTTCCATGAGGACCTCCCACGTTTTTTGGTAGCTGGGGACTCTGTCCCACAGGTTGATGATCACATGAAGTTACCGACTTCAGATAAAGAAGTTATGTACTCACCATAACGTTCCATCTGAGTAGGTAACTTCATTTGTCAGCAACTGACCCTCCCTCCTTCCCCCTAACCTGGTTCTTTGATTACCTGAACCCTAGGATGGTTTCTCAGGTCATTTGTTAATCCTTAGGTTAGGATTCTTCAGGTTGTTTTGTCATTGTGAGGTTATATAGATGGGCAAACGCGATCTGAGGATTGGAAGGCGGTAGCAGGGTATTATGGGTAAGGGGGAGGAGCTTGGAGCTCTGATCTCTAGCTTGGAAAGCTGCCGGCTCAGATCCGATACCCACAGGTTGCTGACAAATGAAGTTATCTACTCAGATGGAATGTTATGGTGAGTACATAACTCCTTTTTTTACTCTTACTTGCTTTGCTATAATTTTGCATTCAGCCTTAAGTGCTGTTCCTCAATGCCCATTTCAGCAGCTCATTGTTTCTTGTGCCTAAGGTGAAAGAAAGCAACCAAACAGCAAAAAGAATGCTCATTGCTGTTGCAATGAAGTTTAACATTTTTACACATTTGGAAGATTACTTGGAGCCTGTGATTTAAAATGTCAGTTGATGACCTTCAGGCATTGTTCTGATAGGAGCTACTAGGGCCAATGGTGCCTTTTAGAATAGGTGCTACCCCAGAGGGAAGGCAGTCCATGAGACCAGGGGTTCAATACTTGCAGACTTACCATGGACTTGCCCAGATGTCCTTCTATGGAAGTTGGGTGTTGAATCTCCATTCATTGTTCAGCATAGCTGTTTTATCATGTAGGATAAGATGATCAAGGAGATGTCTAGAGGTTTACAAAATTTCCCTGGTTTCCCAAGCACATCTAGCTTCAATTACTGAGGTCCTACTTTATCAACATCAAGTGACCAGATTAGAAGCACCAAGCCTTTTGAAGAGCCATGCAAGAGTTTTTGAGACCGGAAAGGATTTTGTTTACTCATTATTTTCTTTTTTTTCTTTAAAGAAGAAATCAAAAGACCTCATGCCAATGTTGGATCTAAGTGAACTAAGTCTATATGCAAGAAAAATAAAGATCTGAACATCTGATGTGAATTTTCATTGTATCCTTAACTCTTGAGTTCAGATCCTAACCTCTGATTTGACTCTGCCATAACTAAAGCTCATGGTAACCAAAATGCTCTCAAGCTTCTTCTTTACCCATAATGCATCAACGCATAACTTACCCCAGATCTCGTTTGCCACTTTTCGTATAATGGTGTGATCAGCCATATCTTTCGAGTTTCGGTTACTTAAAAGCAGATAAGTGCATTGTTTCTACAGAAATCTTAATTTTCCTACACTTTTTCCCCCTTAACCTTTTACATTAGTTCTAACTTACCATTGTTGGTAGTTTTTCCCCTTTTCCTTTATTACTACATGCTTGTGTAATTGTAATTAACCATCATTTGTATCCTCTCTGTCATAAAAAAAAAAGTTCTTGTCTTGTGCTTCTACTTTTCTTTTGTGTTGTTAATGCTGTTATGGCTGTGAAGGGTCCTTTTGGCTTAAAACAAGTCTGAATTGTAGGCATAAATCACCTCTTTCACACTCCCATACACTGTGTTTATTGCTTAGGTCGACAGTACCTGTAGGAGGATTTTTCTGTTTGCCATAACTTTAATCCCAGAGATCTTGTGGACAGAATAAGCTTATTCTTAATATTGTTGCCATCATCCTTTGGTAAAGCTATCACTGGGGCTCAGGAGTCTAAATCTTAGTCTCTGATAGCTTCAACTTCCTCGAGTCTTATCTTTTGAGTCTTCTAGGAAGAGATCAAAATCTGATCCAAGAAGGTCTCAAACCTCCTCCCCTTCAGTTCTGAAGAAGGAGAGTAATGGATCCTATGTCCTCAGATTTGACTAAGAAACCTTTGGATCCAACTGTTTTGGGTCCTGTTAGTCTGCTAAGAACCCGGTATTCTCCCTGTTTAGATCCTGTGCCTTCAGGGGTCCTTATCCCTTTTATGGAAAGGCGCCATTCAAAGTCACCTTCTCTGGCCCTCTTCTCGTTGATCCAGCAGTTTGACTGAGGAAGATGTGGATAGAATGATGACGTTTCTTGTATATAGTTAAATCAAATGGGTTTTAGGCATTCTGATACACTTCCACACACCTGCATAATAAATACTTGTCAATAAATTTGCTACCTCAGTGTTAATCTCCTAATCATTTGTATAATGAAGGTTAATATTTCTTCTTGTTGTATAGGACTGATTGTACTTGTGCCTAAGCAGGTTGTACGAAGTATATTCACTTATTCGTTTTGAACCTATTTGCATTGTGTGACTTGTAACTGATTCTGTGTTTGTGTCTTTAAAAATGCTAGTAAAAATCAGATTGCAAAAAAGAATGGTGTTTCTGTTGGCGCAGATCCAGATGGATGTTTTACTGGCTCCTACCACTTCGAATCAGAAAGCCTGTCTGTTGACCACACCAACACATTGTACTCCTTCTCTGATCCATTTGGTTGCTTCAGAGTCCCTGGATCCAAGCTGTCCAGGTCCATCTGGCTTGGATCCAAAAATAAACTTGTCTTTGGATCCGAGACAAGCTCTGAGTGCCCGAGTTCTGACATCTTCGGATCCAGAGGACACTGAGACAAAGTTTCCTTGGTGGATCCAAGATGCTGGAGTCTTCTCTGAAGGTTTCTGAACCATCTCTGCACCTTGGTGCTTTAGCAGAGGACAGCTTGGCTCTGACTTCCTCCTCAGGAAAACTGCTTTGTGGTGGAAGGAGACCTTGGTCAAGAACCTGCCTTCTTAGTGCCGAGGTCTTCTCTTTCTCTGTCAAGGCGGTCTGCCTTTGAGGTTGTGAAGAGGGTATTCCCTGCTCTGAGAAGACTAACAGATCCGACACCTTCAGATCTCCAGTCCACCTTCCAGATTTCTCTGTACTTGGAGTTTCATCATTCAAAGCCACATGGACAGCTAGCTCGAGACCCCCAGACCACACAGCAGGATTTCATAGTCTCTTGTGACACTTCGCAGACCACCCCACTGAGGAAGTCCCTAGGAAGAGAAAGTACAAGAGGAGGCACCTGGACTCTCCATAAGTCCGTCACTGAGGATACTGATTTTTTTGAGGGTGAAGGGTTTCCACAATCCCCTCCAGAAGACATTTCATTTGGAAACATCCTTGAGATCTTGAAGCAGAGAGGTGGTTGGACCCCCCCCCCAGCAACCCTTTACTGGAAGTCAGTATTTCTGGAGGCCTTTGGAGTTGGCCCGTCTACCTCCTGCATTACTCCGCCAGACAACAAGCTCATTGATTTGGTCTCTTGGCAAGTATGGATGGAGGCTGACTCATTTCAGCCAATACTTAAAGGCCAGATAGGATTCTGGCTGCACCTGTGGGGAAGGAATTTTGGAGTAAGGGAGTGCCCATTGATCCATGGTTATGGTGGCAGCCACCAAGAAGGAACTTGCAAACAAATTTCTTTGTTCACCCCCTGAACTTGGAAGTTGAGAACAATGGACAGATTTGAGAAGCGTCAGCAACCACGAAGCACCAGAAAGCAGCAAAATACAACCAAGGAGTGATCCAGAAGTTTTATTGTAGCAAGTTCTTTTTCTCTGACGTCTCGGTCGTAGTCATCAAGGAGATTTGATAATAGCATGCCTATGCTTCAGCGACCTTTGCTCTTGGGTCACTGAACTTTTTGGCACATTTTACTAGGTTGCAAAGGGACTTGATCAAAGAACTTCTAAAATCCCTTTCAGGAACAGTTTCTGATGAAGTTCAATCATCTGTGGTCTCTCTTCGCTATCCTCCAATCTATTTCCAATTCATCCATGAGACTGATTTATTTCGCATGCAGCTGAAGGTGCTTCAAGGGCAGCGGGTTCAGGCATATCCATATGGAGGCATTCCTGAATTCGCTTATGTGATTTTGCAGAGCCCTTCAAGTTCTTGTTTGTCAGTGCTCCCTTGACGGCAGTTTTGTTTCGCCCCAAAGTGAAGGAAACATCCAGGTGTGAGTGATCAAATTGCTCTCTCTAACGTCAGTGTTTTTTGACCCCCCCCCCCAAAAAAGATCCTTTTCTATGGATCATTGAAGTGGTCAGAAGATGTGGTTCAAGAAATCCCAGGGTTAGGGGGCAGAGGGGGGAACTTTAATGGATCAAAATGCCCATGTGGCAGTGAAGGCATGCAAAGCCAGGGATCCAGAGATTCCATCTCTGGACTCTGTCAGCGCTCCTGAAAGGAGGGCACGATTTGTCCCTCTCTGGTGGGTGGAGAGTATTTCCATAGGTTATATAATCCTTTTCCCTCCCACCTCCAACTGTACGCAAAATTCCCAATGTTTCACCAAGAGGAAAGAAGCAGCACTAGAAATACAAAAGCTGCTAGAAAGGAGTAATCCAATAGGTCCTGCCAGACCAGATAGAATCAGAGCTTACTCGAGATTATTTTTAGTGCCAAAGAAAACAGGGGACTGGAGACCAATTTTGGATCTCAGCAACTTGAACAAGTCAGTTTGACATGCAAAGTTTCGGATAGTCACAGTTCAGTCCATTCTCCCCTTCCTGGGCAAGGATGATTGGATGTACTTGATAGACCTTCAGGATGCATACCTTCATAAGAAGATGAACAGACTATCTAGAAAGTACTTGCACTTCCAGCTGGGAGCCAGCCAGTACCAGTTCAGAGCACTGTCCTTTGGCCTCACCACAGCTCTCAGGGTGTTTACCAAATGCATGGCAGTGGTGTCAGCTCACTTAGACTGTAGGGATTCCAAGTGTTTCCATATAGACACAGCTGACTTTTATTGCTGCCCTGACCAGGCATCTGTTAATAAGAACAAGGGATCAGGCACTTCAGATTTGTTTTCATCTGGGGATAAACATAAATTATGACAAGTCTCACCTACATCCAACTGAAACTTTGGAGTTCATCCAACCAATTTCCAACCCGATATCAGTGATAACTTCTCTTCCTCTCAAGAGTGCAGGTTATAAGTTTCCAAATCAAGAATAATTTGCGGTAGCAGTGTTTCAGCCCAGGTGGTCCTTCAGGCCTTGGGATCGTGTCAGCTGCCAAAATTTTAATTCCTCTAGTAACGTCTCATATGATAATTCTCCACTGGATGCTTGCAACACAGTGGGCCAGTCTTTACTAGAGCATGTCCACACAAATAAGGATCACTCAGGCATGCACTTGGATACCTCTGGTGGTTGATTCATTCAGATCAAGTTCTACGAGGCCATCCTTTTGTTCTCCCCCAGCCCATGGCCATAGTGATCATGGACGCTTCCCAGATCGGGTGCAGGGGCACTTTCTGCAGAGAACATTTCAAGGCACTTGGTCCTCCGAAGAGGCCAACTTGCATGTCTATGTCCAGGAGATGAGAGCAATGCTTTTAGCTTTGCAGACCTTCCGGGATGCTCTCCCTTCAGGAACAATTGATTCAAGCGACGATATGCCAGTAGTTTGTTACATCAACATACAAGGGGGGACTATGTCATACCATTTGTGTCAAAAAGCACTTGTGTGGCAGTGGGCGATCTCATCCAACCATTTTCTGATAGCAATATGTATTTCTGGGAAATCCAGTGTGATGATAGCAGGCAAATTGTGCAGTCCCATTCTTCTGCCTCGTGAGTGGTCTCAACTGGAAAGTGGCAGAAATTTTCTGCCAATGGGACTAGTCTTGCAGCAGTCTTTTTGCTTTTCCGCAAACAACAAATGCGGCAGCTACTTTGCCCTAATCCCCCCTGAGGGCGAGTCACCGAGGGATGCTCTACTTCAGAATTGTCCCCCTGGTTTCACTTTATGCTTATCCACCAGTACCTCTAATTCTGAAATTCCTGCTGAAAGCCACCAGGCTGAAGAGCAAAGTCCTCCTCATTGCACCTTACTGGCCTCTACAGATTTGGTTCCCCTTCCTGTGGTCTCATCTTTGCCAGCATTGGATTCTGGATGCAACCATTTCCAGATGATCCGTCGCATCTAGCAGACATGGTTCATCAGGGTATCTCAGACCTCAAGCTAACCATGTGGTTTCTCCAGTTCATTTAATAGCCAGGCAACCAATGTTCTCTTTCCCTGTCCTTTATATCTTTTTATCTTCCCATAAACCAACAAGGAAGCTTTATACAAGTAAATGGAAAAGGTTTGTTACTGGCCACAAGAAAAACATATTGACCTCTTTTCAGCTCTGATACGCAACATACTTGAATTTTTTGATTTGACCTTAAATGAAGGGGTTAGCTCCTCTACCGTTAGGGTCCAATTAGCAACAATATTGAATTTTCATATTGGATTTGAAAATTCTTTGGTGGCCTCTTCTAAACTTTGTAAAGCATTCTTGAAAGGCACTCTTCTGTTGAGATCCCTGTATAAAGACCCTACTCATCCATGGGATCTGAACTTGGTACTGCAAGCCGTAATTCATTCCCCCTTTGAACCAGCAGCTAAATGTGGCGTTGAGTTTTTGACTTGGAAAACTGCCTTTCTAGTGGCCATTACGTCAGCTAGAAGAATTTCAGAACTTCAAGCCTGGTCATTGAAGCCTCTACTTGATTTTTCATAAGGATAGCTACATTACGGACCAATGCATCCTTCCTTCCAAAGGTGGTGTCAGAATCCTGCATCAATCAGTCCATTAATTTGCCAGTATTCTTTCCTACATTTGCAAACAAAGGAGAATATATGTTACATTTATTGAATTTTCACAGACAATTATGCTTTGTTGCATAGGACAAAAGAATTCATAAAGACAGACCAGTTTGTTTTGCAGATTTGAAATTGGGAAAGCCAGTGGCAAAAGCAACTCTAGCTACATGGCTAACCTGTTCTATTTCTTTCATCTGTAACAAACCTAGGTCTAACCTTAACTAAACCTGTAGGAGCCCATTCAACTAGGTCCATGGCAACTTCAGTCTTTCTGTCCAGAGCTTCCATGGATGGTATTTACAGCTACAACCTGGGTGAATCCTAATGCATTTATCACTCATTACAAATTACATCTGGTGTTGAGGTAGAGCAGCTTTTTTACTTAACTGTGCTCAGGAATGTTCTACCTTAGAGTCCACCCAGGGTTCTAGATAGCTGGGACTCTGTCTCTACAGTTGAGAATAGAATGAAAATTGCCAATATCAGATAAAGAAGTTATGCACTCACCATAATGTTACATCTTTGCTGTCCACTTTTGTTCTTCCTCAACTTCCTGCCCACCAACCCCCATCCCTTATTTTAGCAAACTTCTAGAAGAACGAGACATGGTAAGGACATCACTGTCCTTCATGACTGATCTCAGATGTAGTTATTTCTGAAGGACATATACACTTGTGCGTCTTCATATGTATAGATATTGGTGGACACCACTTCAGGTGAAGTCGGCAAACAAGATCTGGGTATGTTAGGGGTTGGTGCATTATGGATGAGGGAGAAGCTCGAGAGCTTTTTGGTTACCACGAGCTGTATCAACTGCTGAGTCTGATCCAAGGTTCGGATCTAAACCAAACAGCTGAACGAAAATGGACAACACAGGTGAAACATTATGGTGAGCACACAACTTCTTTTTCTTGGTGGTCATGGTCCAGTCGTTCCTTTAGTGTTTGCAGAATGTGTACTTTTCATCTCTTGGATACTTTTTTGCACATCATGATATTCAGGAAGTCTGAGCAGTGTTGTGGCGCAGTAACAAAGAACTGTAACGACAGCCTAGGTGTTCCCTGTGTTTGATTAGTGGCTTGGGGCATCTGAGGTGCTGGTAGAGAGAGAGAGAGAGAGGTGTGCAAATCATTGGGGAGAAGGGAGATACCCAGCTGCAAGTCCTAAATGGGGAGGACCTGTGTAACCAGTTAGTGGCATGCCCCCAACCCCAGGATGCTTGTTGGGTCCAGCCTTTCAGTGGAGATGGTCTGGAGCAGTAGGATAGGCTAGTAAACTTATTGAATGGGGGGCATTGTGGTAGCCAGAAAGAATGAAGATTGGGAGAGAGATTTTTTGAGTTCAGGAGATTCGGACACTACTCAGACACTACCAGTCCTGAGCTTGTTTGCTGTATCAGCCTGCCTCAGGATGAAAAAATGAATTTGTTTTCCCTTGTCTAGACAACTGTTTTTTTTACAACCACTATAAGGTAGTTGTATATCAAAACAATGAACATTTTTCTGAAAATTCACAGCCTTGGGGATCTTTGAACACTAGAAAGTCTCACTAAAGCTGTCACAAACAGAGAATATCATTGGTTGTCATCTGGACATAAGAACCCACATGTAGTTTATTGCCAGACAGAACTGTCCTCCATCAACCACTAACATCTGCTTGACATTTTCCCAACCCACAGCTGCTGTATGGCTTAAGATGTGAGATTTAATGTCTGCTGCAATTTTCTTGGTTCATTTTGCAGAGGTACAGGATGAGAGTACTTCATTGGATGCTCTAGGTCCACTGGAGCCAGAATCTCCTTGTTTGGTTATTACAGCTTTGTCACCATTGTCATTGGTGGCTTCAGCAGGACAAACTCTCTTGACAGCCCATTCTGCCTTCTCCCCCCCCTGTATAGCTGCCACCCCAGAGGAATCTGCACCAGGTGTCTGAATCATTTATTTATGGTAGGTAGCTAAAGAGACTGTCACAACAAGATGTCTCCTGTACATCGGTCTTTATAATATTCTTTATAATCTTCATAATATTGCAGGCTCTTTGAGTACTTCCCACCTCAGAATGCAGTTGTCACCCACTGTGTCATAGCATGTTAATGACGTGGCACGTGGAACAGGGCATGGCCTACTGTTGTCCCCTGAATTGAGGCAATATGGTGTGGGAGTAGGCCAGGTCACTGTACTGCTTTCTCATTGCATTGTCCATTCCTGGACATGATGCATCGGGTCTATATTAGAACATCGAAGTTTCAAAACTTCGAATGTTCTAATATCGAACCCTATTCAGTGAAAGCTGAAAATATCGAAGCAAAAGAAAACCAAATTTTTTCCTAGGGAAAGAATTTGGTTGTCCATTTCTGTTGCTTCGGTATTTTCAGTGCTGTGGTGGAAAGTTACGATTCGGGTTCAGGTAAGTGTACGATTGAGTGCGGGTTAGGTTAGTTAGGGTTAGGGTGTGGGTTAAGTATGTGTGTGATTGTGTGGACGTGAGGGTTAGGGTGGGTTAGGTGAGTTTGGGTTAGGGAGTGGGTTAGGTATGTGTGCGATTGTGTGGATAAGAGGATTAGGGCGGGTTAGGTGAGTTAGGGTTAGGGTGCGTGTGCGATAGTGACTGACCTTAGGGTTAGGGTTTGGGTTAAGGTAAGTGATAGTGGTGTGTGTATAGTGTAGGGTTAGGTGTAAGATTTTAGGTGTATTTGTGTGGATTGCTGTTTGGTGTGCTTGTGTTGTACGTGTTTTGGAAGAGAAATTTTTTTCCCCTAGGAAAATATTTGCTGTTCTGTATGTTCGTTGTTTTCAGCTTTCGCTGAATAAGGTTCAATAGTAGAACATTCGAAGTTTTGAAACTTTGATGTTCTAATATAGCCCGATGCATCACAGGTTGCTGTCCAGCCAGTATCTACTTCAATACATTTGGTTTACATCTCTGATCCAACCATGCATTGCTAGATTTGTTTTTGTCTTAAGTCCTCCACTGGGGCAGCTGACCTTGGATGCTCTAGCTCAGCAGTGATGTCTGGGATTTATTTATGCCTTCCCACTGTTTTCACATATAATGAAATTCCTTCATATAGAACACTTAGGTCATTTTTGGAGCCCCAGACATCTCCAGTGTTATAGCAGGGTGACGTTTAGACTTTGGCCCAAGCAGTGGACTGAGTTGGCAGGGAAGGATTGGTGTGCTGCTCCTGAGGATTAGTTGAAGCAGGATGCATACTGCCACAGGCTGTCAAAGGAGGGTTGATGTTGCATAGGTGTCCTAGGGTTATACTTTTAGTCTGCTAAGCCACCATCTGGTATTGGGCTGTGTTAGTGAGTACACAGGAGCATGCTCTTTCGGGTGGGGAACATTGTGGGCCCTTGTGGCAATTCAGGTAGGTTTCTTCTTCCACACTTCAGATTGGGGTGAGGTTAAGAGTTCTCATAGCATAGAGCCTGATGAGTACACACAGCCCTCATGGCTACCTGAATGACTGCCTGATTGGAAGAATTTCATTCCTTTGGTTCTGGAAATTCCATATCAGTTAGCTTAAGGTTCTTTCCTAACTGAATTGCCCAAAGGACAAAATTAATTGGTAAAGTTAAACTTTTCATGAATCAGGGACATGGAATGGGAATTGAACCACACAGACTGTATTGAATAGTGTTGAGGTTGGTGATGATTGACACAAGAGTTGTATAACTAGGAGTGTGTGGTGACTTGTTTCTTGGGGAAGTTTGCTGCCGTTACTGTGCGAGGAAGATAAATGGTATTGTGACTTGACTTAAGTAAGGCTTGAGTGTTTCTTCTGATGTTTCAATTTATAAATCTGACTAGCCAGTCAAAAGCTAAGCGTACCTGTGTGGTCATATAAATTTTAAAATTTGTATTTAAGCAGAACAAGACTGTAGCTACTCCCAATCAGGGAGTGTGGGACATGCGAGGAAAACAGTTTTATGCTGGCATTGAAATCAAAGTCTGGGCGGTGGCTTGCTTTGCACCACAGAAGCAATGTCGAGAGGATTTGTTGAAGTAAGTGTTAAAAGTTCCTTATGGGTTTACTTTGATTACTAGTTCATTCAGCACTGTCGTAAAGTTTCCAACCATGACTTTCTTAATATTTTTTCATTAATGCTATTTGTAATGTTTGAGAGAAACATTTTTAGTGGTGTGATATTCAGCAGCACTGTGCAAAATTAAACAGACTATTTTAAAAAGTGACATCCCTGTTTGCCGAATTAATCCTAGATAGTAAAAGTACTAGTTTGAGCTGTTGAACATTGACCAGTTAACCTTGGAGCCTGTTTCGGCATTTACCCATGAAACTGCATTATGAATTCCTTCTAGTTGTTAAATTGTTTACAGTCAGATCCAACCCATCTAAAGTCTGCATTTTTGTTAGCTTTAAACTGTATGCAAGTTCTTTAAACTTAAACGAACAGCTAAAATTAGATCAACAGTGCATCCACACTAGCACACCATAGTTTGGAGTGATATTGGATGACTTTTTGCCGATTAACTGGTAAGAACATTTATTTTAATCTTCACAATTTGTGATTAAAGCTTTCCAGGCAGTCAAACATTTTATAGGTTCATAACTACTAGGCTGGCTGCCCTGGCTGTCCATTTTAAGACTAGCCACTTTCCCTCAAATGTAAGAATCAAACTATGTACCCTTGTGTCTGCTTCGAGGGCTGTTACAATTGGTACTCTTTTGAGGAGATTTGCAGAATGGCAGCATTCTCAGAACCTCCCAGAAAATGTCAAAAATAAAATTTTAAATTCTTCTTTAGATAGAGGTTGTTTTTGAGCCCTCTGCTGCAGTAGCAAGTGTGACGAGAAAAGTAAGCAGTGTTAAGGTACCAAAATAACTTCATGCAACACAGTTCAGCACAGTCAAATGATGTCTTTCACTGGAAATGAACTCATGTAAGTGGGAAACTAAGCATTCAGTCTTGTCTCTCCAAACAGAAGACTGTTCCTTTTTTACTGTAAATGAAGAAACATTATCTGTTATATTATAGCCACTAATCAATTTAAAACTGAACACCTTTGTATTATTTCCTTAGGAATCTGTAGACCCTCTGTTTTTGCCTTTCCTTATTAGAAACAAGTTCATCTCCTTTGGCAATGAAGGAAAACTTGAGACAGGCCTAGGCTGTCAGGATCCATCACGAAATGAGTTGAATGCCACTTCTAAAAAGAGAGATTACATAACTGTAATAATTTCTCTATTACACTTGGCCCTTCACAATCTCCCATTTGATGCTGTGAAACATAATTCAGGTCATGTAATTTATAATAACTAAACAATAACATGTTTTCAAATAGGTACATATTTTTTATCACATGCAGTCAGCACCATGCAGCTTCCTTTCCTTGACATGCACAGTGCTTATACAGATGCTTAGCAAAAAATGGTTTTGTGAGCAATAAAGGGACAGTTTGAGAGAGTCTGAGTGAGAGCTATTTAAAGTATGTATTTGTCCTAACATCTTTAACATACTTTTCTTGTTACCTGTTTTCCTTCATAAATTTATTCGATTGTGATCAGTAACAGTATTTTGACTCTGTTCTTCATATGCACATTTTGCAGTTTAATATTTCTAGATGCAAGAAGCATATAAAGGAAGTAAGCCCAGGACTAGCCCTAAAAACAAACCACCCCGACCAAGTTCACAGATGATTGCACAGTGGGAGCGGTCATTGAATGCCCCCAAGAAGAGAATACCCTTCGTGAAGGTGTAATATAAAGACTTGGTGCCAAAGCCCATGGCTTAACATTCAGTACTAAGAAATGCGTTTTAGTACCTTTTGGGAAGTCTACCACCCTAGGTAACTACATCATCAGTAAAATGCTCTTAAATGTTGATTCATTTGCCAGAGGTCTGGGAACTCATGTAAACAGTAACCTAACCTTTGACCAACATGTGTCCAAGGTAATAAGAACATCCTGTGTTGCTCGACTTACAAACAAGGGCATGGTATCTAGTTCCAGAGAGGTCGTCATACCACTGCACTTGTCCTTCATCAGATCCATCATAGAGTATAATGTCCTGTGATATGTACTTGACTAGACACATGCAGCTGCTGGAACTTCTACAGAGGTTCCATACAGAAAGTGTACAGGGAGTAAACAGAAGGTCTTAATGCAGTCACCTCAAAGCCCTGTGTCATACAGATTTCCAAGAAGTAATCTTTGCTGGCATACAGGGCATCCCTGGACCCTGTTTTGATGAACCTTTTGGACATCTATAAAACAAACAACATCAGAACTATTAGATTAAAAAACATAAATTTTGCTTGCAACATAAATAGGACATGTTGGTGTGGCATATTTTCTCAGAAAATTTCCATTCTCTGGAACAGGCTCCCCATCCATGTAAAGCGGAGATCCTCTCTCCCTTTTAAGCTCAACTTGGGCCCAATGGATGTGTAATTGGAAATTCACCCCTGGTCTGGCTTCTGTGTCTCTGGACAGGGGCAAATCAGTAAATCACCACCTATATTAATCAAATCTGTGGGTCACATTTGGGTTGCACGGTTAAGCTTATAAGGGCCCTAGCAAAATTTGTCTTTAATCTAATAGTTCTGATGCAGTTTGTTTTACAGATGTCAAAAGGTTCATCAAAACAGGGTCCAGGGATGCCTTGTATGCCAGCAAAGATTACATCTCGGAAATCTGTGAGACACAGAGTAGAGAAGACAGGGCTTTGAGATGACCGCTTTAAGACATTGTGTCCACAAACCCAATTCCAACAGGGTGCAACTTTTATAGCTACCATCCCTCTATTGCATGGAACAAGCTACCACTAGAAATAAGGTCACTAATTCACCCCAAACAATTTAAGCTAGCAAAAACACTGGTTCTGCCATTGTACTCACCCTCCCTGATTATTACCTGCCTTTTATAGTACAGTCAAACTAACTTACTAAAACTTACCATTAACTACTTCATCCTATGCTTCCTATGCAACCTCCAAAGCTGCTTCTATACTCTGCTCCGTAAAATTCTTATGTAACCTTTTAAGTTTCTGCTACTCTGCTTACAGAACCTTATATTTACTCAACTCTTTTTAAACCAAAACATACAACTTATTCTACTTCAACATTCTCCTTTTTGTTTGTAGTACTGTTTTAGCTAGCAACAGTATACATGTATGTAGCTTGCGTATTTTAACTACCAAAATTCTCTATTGCTATTTTTATTGAAATGTACCTGTTTTGCTATTTTTATTGCATTGTATATCTTTGGAGCTTTTCTCCCCTGGCCTCCGCTGAAAAAGGACAGTAGCTCAGCCAGAGACTCCTGGTCAACAGATGTAAAATAAATAAATAGTGGTTGCTAGCCCTAGTATTCACCAATGAACCTATAAATAGATACCAAAAGGAATTGTTGCAATAAGCAAACAATTTTAAAATGCTCTTTCCCATCAAGAAAATAAATGTCAACCACACCCATTGAAAGCTGTCAGCTTCTTTTGCATGAGTCAGTTCTGCAACCTTTGATTTAATTTCTAGGCGACACTAAATGCATGCCAGTTATCAGGAATAGATGAGCAACAGTTTGTACAAGTGTACACGTTCCTCCCTTATAAACAAAGGTGAAGTAGAGCGCCATATTGTTTTGCAGCATTGTGCATGGAAGTTATTTCAGCTTTAAACCTGTTTTACTGTTTCAAAATTAGCATTACTCAATATTTCTAATTTACATTTTTCTCATTTCCTATATTGATGTCACTGCCCCATAAGCAGGCAGAATACCTGCTCCTGAAATAATTCCCCCGAGTCCATATTTGACCGTTCTTTAAATACAGTCGCTTCTAAGTTATGATAGTAAACCCAAGAAGCATCTGTCTTTCTGACTGGATTTTTAATGTCCTTTGTTTCCCTCTTTGGGTGAACATTGCAAATTTTCCCTCTAGGTGGTCTGTGCTGTGTGTGTGTGTGTGTGTGTGTGTGTGTGTGTGTGTGTGTGTGTGTAATAGCTGGAATAAACATGGTCAATATAACAACACTCCAACCAATATATTGGTAATTAGGGGTGAGCTTGATTTCTACATGTATGCTTATGCAATGCGGCCATACAACGTCTTCCTGCTCTATTATACATTTCTTTTTTTTACCCCCAAAAAATCTTTATTAAATTTACACATATGACAAAGGCAATCTTACATTTATGTAAATGAAAAACATACAAAATGATTATCACTTTAATTACAAACAGTTTACATCACAGACACCATTGAAACAACTGTAGTAAACATTATACATCACTTAAACCCTCCAGTCATTGAGTTAAGCATTATTTAGCTCATTCAAATCCTGCCTCTTAAACCTCATTCCTGCTCTGCATATATTGTTTCCACAATTCCCATTTTTTTCTTATGTAGCTTGCTCCTTCCCTTGAGTAATATTACAGTTACTGCACGTGATTCAGTTTTTAACACAAGTATGTGCCATCACAGTCATTGAAGAATGGAGTAGAACCAGTTTAAAGGGCGGCAGTGTTATGCTAAGAATTATGTCTGCCTAGTCTTTTTTAGTCAAGAAGATTATCCTAAATGCTGCTGCTAATTCTGTCTCTGGTACCAGAAACAAAGACTATTCCAGTCATGTGCAGTTAGATGTCCTTCAAGGATGCATCTGCAGTCCTAACAAATGGGTTGTCCTGCCAGGCAGCCCTTCGGTCGGCCGGATTCCAAAGTCTGGGTCTGGCCTCGGCTGATGTCGCACTTCACCCGACATCATAGCTGCTGTTAATTGGGTATAAAGGCATCAGCCGACGCCATTTTCCTCAGTCTTTCTTGCCGCGTGGCGCCCGAAGCAGAAGCTGTTCGCAAGTGCCGGTCGGTCAGAACCAGAGATTGCTACTACCGAAGACTTCTAAAAAGCTAAGTACCCTGTTGGGGACTCTTTCTTGCCTCAGCCGATGTCAGAAAAAGTGAATAACTGTTTTAACTTGTGGGAAACAAATACCTCATAAAGATTTCCACTCTTACTGCCTACCTTGTTTAGGCCCAGACCACGACGTAGCAGCTTGTCTAGCCTGTGCTTCCTTCAACCGACGGACACTTAGACGTCGGTCGGAGTTTGCAGAGGAGTTTTTCGGCTCTGCTTTTGCTTATAACATGCCGTCGGAGACTCCGACTTCACAATTAGCTAAAAAGCGTAAGGAAAAGGACCGACACTCGCGGTCCGCGGTTTCAGCCGAAACCGTGGTTAAGCAAACCGCGAGTGTCTCTGTTTCGGCTGAAACAGAGTCCGCGGTTCTTCCTTCGGCCGAAAGCATGCCTCCTACAACCGAGGCCTCATCCAGCATGGCTGAATCTGCTACGGAAATTCCACCTGGTCTTACAGGTTCTCAGGATTTATCAGATACTATCCCCTTAGATATATCTACTCCTGCACGTGGAGCTGCTAGGCCCCCTGCATCCATGTCAATTAAGGCTTTTGCCAGGGCTAAAGCAGCTAAATCAACAAAGGCCTTGCCTGCTAAAACCCCTCTCACAGGCCTAGCTCTAGTACTCAAATGCTTAGTCTAGCAGAGGATCTCATTTCTTTGATCAGGGATCCCAGCCTCACCCTGACAGGGCCTCTCACCCCCCTCCAGAGAAGAGGCCTAGAGCAGAGCCCCCTGAGCCAGTTTCTACTGATTACTCCTCTGATGATTCAGACAATACAAATCCCCCAGAAGGCCCTTATTCTCCATATGAGGACTCAGATGCAGAAGACTCCATCCCTTCTGCCTCTCCTCCTGAGGAATTTTCTTTTGGGGAAACACTGCATGCTATGAGAGAACAATTTCAATGGCAGGGCCAGGATTTTTCAGACTCTAGGAAAAGGCTTAGGACCTTTTTACATTTGCCACAGCATAGGCCTTTAGCCATTCCTCCAGTACTTACAGTTGTGGATGATGCATTTAATGATGCTTGTACTGCTCCTGACTCTCTTCCTCCAGGCCCTGCTAAGCCCGACAGATACTACAGGGTTCCGGACACACATTATCACTTGTGTAAGGCTCCTATTGCAGATCCTGAAACTATTTCACAGGGCCCCAAAGCTGTAGCAGCTGCCTCTTCCAAAAACCCCCTCCCCTCTGAAAGAGAATCTAGGGCTTTAGAGAGATGGGGTAAAAAAGTGTATACTTATGCTACTCTTTCGGCCAGGGCCTTAAACTGTCAATTCCACATGATTCAGTATCAGGAATTCCTGTTAGATCAGCTAACTAAAAAACTGTCCTCACCTGAGCCTTTAGACCGTAAGTCCCTTCAGGATTTGGTACATAACACTCAGCAGGTCAGTAATCGTTCCTTAAAATGCGGCTATGATGCACTGGAGGCCTCCTTTAGATCAGCTATGACTGGTACAGTGATCAGAAGGCATGCATGGTTAAAAGAGCAATCCTTACCAGACCATGTAAAGTCCAAGCTTCTAGATGCTCCCATGGAAAAGCACAGTTTGTTTGGTTCCCCTGCACAGCAAGTGTTGAAGAAGGTGGAAGAAAAAGCTAAATCTGTCCAGACAGTCAAGGATTTCTTACAGGTCCAGCCTCCGAGGTTTAGTAGGAACTGGCTTTCCAAGAATTGGTCCTTTCCAGACACCACCAGAGCACAGAGAAGCAGAAATAGACGCCCAAGGGGCAGGGGTCAATCCAGAGGTGCCTACAGGGGACGTCAGTGGCAGCCTAACAGCCAGAGTAGTACTGCCACAGATCCAGCCACTACCACTTCCACAGGACAATCACAGTGACTTGGCTCTGAAACCGCCTACCAGGGAACAACTAGAAGCACCCTTAGGCGGAAAGTTAGCTTTATTTTCAGTAAATTGGCATCATATTACAGGAGACAAATGGATTTTACAGACAATAGACAAAGGCTACAGGTTTCACTTCCACACTCTTCCAAGGAAGAGAGGAATGCCAAACCTACCTCCAAACCAAAAGACAAACGCTCTACATCAAATAGACCACTTACTAAGGATGAGAGCTATAGAAAAGGTACCGGCTATGGAACAAGGACAAGGATTTTATTCAAGGCTTTTCCTGGTACCAAGAAAGGAAAACCAATGGAGACCTATCCTCGACCTGTCCGCTCTGAACACATATCTCATTGTTCCAAAATTCAAAATGCTGACCCTACAGCAACTTCTTCCCATGCTGGGCAAGGAGTCTTGGCTGGTGACTCTGGATCTCAAGGAGGCATACCTGCACGTCCCCATACGACCAAATTGCAGAAGATACCTCAGATTTCTTGCAGGATCAGAGCATTATCAATTCTCAGCATTGCCTTTTGGCTTATCTACTGCGCCCAGAGTATTCACGAAATGCCTGGCATCAGTAATTGCTCATTGCAGGCTTCAGGGAATTCAAATTTATCCATACCTGGACGACTGCCTGTTACAAGCGGACAGCAAAGACAAATTAACAAAAGATTTGAAAAAGGTTATTCACCTGCTGCAAGCCCTGGGATATACAGTCAACACAAAAAAGTCAAGGCTGATACCATCCCAAAGGATAACTTTCTTGGGTGCAGAACTGGACACATCAAACCAGATGGCATTCCTCACAGCAGAAAAACAGAAGCAGCTACCACTCTATTTCATGGCATTAACAGCGCAGAACCAGCTTACGGCAAGAAAAATCCTGCAAGCCCTGGGCTACATGGCATCCTGCATAATATTGATTCCACATGCCAGACTACATATGAGGAAGTTGCAATGGTACCTGAGGAATTTATGGTCTCAGCACAAGCACAGCCTAGAAACCCGAATTCCAATAATTCCATGCCTGAAGCAAGAATTCCAATGGTGGGCCCAGGCCTGTCAATTGAACAAAGGGCTGCCCTTCCACAGGCCTCACCCAAGCCAGACTATCACCATGGACGCCTCAGACCTCAGTTGGGGGGCACACATGGTGGACAAGTGCAAACAAGGCTTATGGACTCAAGACCAGATGAACCTACACATAAATCAAAAAGAGATGCTGGCAGTGAAACAGGCAATTCAGACATTCAGACCATTTCTTCAACAGGGTCATTTGCTGATAAGGACAGACAACACCACAGTTATGTGGTATATCAACAAACAGGGAGGCACACATTCATATCCTCTATGCCGGATGGCAATGGACCTCTGGAATGTGGCCCTGAACCTCAACATTCAGCTCCAGGCCATATTTGTGCCAGGAAAAGAAAATATACTAGCAGACATCTTAAGCAGAACTACCACGGATGCCCACGAATGGATGCTGCATCCAGACATCTTCAAATCCATTACAAGGAAAGGGGGACTGCCAGAAATAGACCTCTTCGCATCCCCACACAACCACCAATTGAAAAAATTCTGCACAAGGACATACCACCCACTTGCTTGGAAGGTGGACTCCCTATCCTTCAGTTGGGAAAACCTGACAGCATATGCATTCCCACCTCTTCCTTTGATGCACAAAGTGCTACTGAAGATCAAAGAAGAACACCCGAGTATCATCTTGATAGCTCCAGACTGGCCGAGGCAACATTGGTACCCGCTACTGAGGAGTATGTCTCGGGAACACGCATGGCCTCTACCCCTACTACCTCTACTGCTAACACAGAACAACTTCAAGACCCTGCATCCAAACTTGAAAACACTGCAGCTAGCTGCTTGGAACATTACATAAGACAAAATAACCCAGATTTATCTCAAAGGGTTAAAGACATTATCTTGGAGGCTCGCAGACCCTCAACAAGGAAAACTTATTCAGCAAAATGGAAAAGATATCTCATTTGGAGTGCAACAAAAGGAGTAGATGCATCATTGGCGAACATAGCTAACATCCTGGAATATTTAGCAGAGCTTTTCCACAATGGCCTGTCTTACTCCTCCATTAAGATTCATGCATCAGCAATTTCAGCAGAATACAACATGGATCCTCCAGTCTTCTCTCAACCTCTACTCAGGCAGTTTCTGAGAGGAATTAAAAATGTAAAGCCACCAAGGAAACCACCATTGCCTACATGGGACTTTAACTTTGTGTTAGAAAAGTTGACACTCCCCCCTTTTGAACCAGCAGCAACAGCAGAATTACAGTACTTATCTTGGAAAACTGCATTCCTGCTTGCAATCACTTCAGCTAGAAGGGTTTCTGAATTACAGGCATTAATGGCAGTACAGCCCTTCCTTATCTTCCATCAGGATAGAGTGTCCATGAGAACTAATCCTACCTTTATGCCAAAGGTGGTCTCCAGGGTATCATTAAACCAAGCAATACACCTACCAACATTCTTCCCCAACCCGCAGAACAGGGGGAAAAGATTACTGCATACCTTGGATGTACACAGACAATTGCGCTACTACCTGGACAGAACCAAGAACAATAGAAAAACTGACCAGCTTCTGGTAGCGTATGCAACAGGAATGGAAGGAAAAGCAATTTCAAAACAAACAATCTCAAAATGGATAGGAAATTGCATTAGATTTTGTTACTCTTTTCATGGAAAGGCAACTCCAGAAAACATCAGACCTCACTCCACAAGGGCTACAGCCACTACTACAGCTTTCTTACGAGGAGTGGCTACCAAAGACATTTTAGAGGCTGCTACTTGGAGCTCCGTGCATACATTTGCCAAGCATTATAATCTACCTTTATACTCCAGATGCCGAGCAGGTTTTGCCACTGCTGTTTTGCAAGGGATCCTAACTACACCATAAACTCTTAGTGCCTCCTTAGTGCCTCCTCTCCCAGTTTGGCTATGGTATTCTACCCATTTGTTAGGACTGCAGATGCATCCTTGAAGGACATAGTACAGTTTTGTACCTACCATAAATGTAGATGTCCGAGAGGTATGCATCTGCAGTCAGGATTACCCTCCCTCCTTCCCTCTGTGGTACTCCTAGGGTATTTACCCATCTTGTAGCTAGCTGGGGGAATCTATTATGGTGTATTTGTTTGTATATATGTATATACATGTTTATTTTTATTTGCTCTCTACTGTTTGGAATCATTTGCATTTATCCAAATTTAGCCTTCCTAGAGGGCACCTGGCATCTGGGGCAAGAAACACTGAGGAAAATGGCGTCGGCTGATGCCTTTATACCCAATTAACAGCAGCTATGACGTCGGGTGAAGTGCGACATCAGCCGAGGCCAGACCCAGACTTTGGAATCCGGCCGACCGAAGGGCTGCCTGGCAGGACAACCCATTTGTTAGGACTGCAGATGCATACCTCTCGGACATCTACATTTATGGTAGGTACAAAACTGTACTTTGTGTGCTCACCCCCAACAGTTACTGGCATTCATTGTCTTGCCTAAATGTAGAATGCAGCAGAGAAAGTATTAAACTTAAGATGCTAATTTGGTGTTTTCTGCTCCGTTATAATTGAAAGTTTATCTCTGATTTTTAACAAAACTCTGGTCTCTGATTAAAAAAATGTTCAGTACAACGTTCTGATTAGTTTTTGATAAAATAATGAATACCAAAACAGTAGTTCAACAATAAGTCCATGTGAATATTGAGCAGGCTTGGGCTGGAGGTTGTGCCTGCAAATTTTCAAGGATAGATGATCTATTCTCTTTTTATAGTTCATGTAGTATCTGTTCCCAGCCAAATTCCATACTGTATCTTGAACTGGTTGCTATGAGTGGCTCTTGGTCACCTGACTTGTTGCCTGAATCCTGGGCCAATTCAGACTCATCAATTGTAGATGATGTTTCCAAATCACTAGAGCTCACTTCTAATCACAGTGACATTGCTGAATCACTAGGTCTCACTTCTGGGTACATTAGTCTCCCTGTTTTTTCCTCTGGTGTGGGATGTGATTGGTTCATCGTCCATAATGAGTGGAATGATATCTCATTGACATCCATCATTGGGGAGGGCTTTAACATGCTAAACATGAATCCAAGTGGGTTATCCTTCACGTCAACTGGCTGTAGCTAAGGAAAACCAGGAAGACTCCTTTCCCTTTTGACTGTTGGGCATGATGTCTGAGGAATGACAGTAAGTTGACAGGGAATGACATTGTGGAAGAAGTTGGGCTCTGGCTGCTGCCTGGCTTCAATAACCTGTAAATGAATGTGCTGCATAACAAAAAAAACAAGAGATTTGCAGTAAAATAGATTCAATATCCTGCAACTCTAAATTTTTGGTCAGTGGTGTAGCTGATATTCTCATGGGTCTTCCCATAAGAATTTAATGATTAGAAAACTTTCTAGGACTGCTGACTGCACTGTGAATACTGAATAAAACCAGAGACAATGCCTGTAGCCATTTAAGGCTGTTTATTCACACTGTTTTGCTAGAATTCTAGTTTTTAAAACTGGATTCATTCTTTCAGCAGTTCCTGAAGCTTGGGGCCTCTCTGGGCAATGGCATTGCATGTAAACGCTCAAAATTTTGCACACTTGTGTACTACCTGGCTTGAAAAATTGGGTGGCTGTCTGATTACAACAAGGAACACCAAATGTGGGTTTGGTTTCTTGCAACATTTTTTGGTGAGTATACTCTCATCATTCCTAGCACTGGATTAAGCTGCAACCCACTCTGGAAAAAAACTCCAATTACTAAAACATACTTGGATTTCACTGAATTAAATCATTGCCAGAAATGTAACTGTACACAACAGAAAGGTGCCCATGGCTTTTTCAAAGATTGTGAAGGGACAGAAACACTTTCTGACACATACTGAATGCAAACTGTACAGGTAATTAGAAAGTGCTGAATGACTTTCAAAATGTTAAGTGGTTTACCAGTCTGTCAAAATTTGTTTTAATGCATTTTTTCCAAGTGAAAAGGCAGGTGATGAGCCTTAACCAATTTCATCAGTCACATGCTGTTTTCTACCAGGCTATCGTCTATTGAGCATCTGTAGCCAGCATGGGTACACCCTATCTTTTTGGAGTCATCAGCTGGATTTTGAAAAGATACCGGTCTCTTTGTATGGACTGTTATATTTTCCTATAGTTGCTGCAAAAATTAATCCGGAACAGGATAAGATATTGCAGCTTATCTGGCCGCCATGTCTGCAAAAGCATTGCCATTTGAAGTACAATAGTAATCAGACTTATGGGCAGCACACTTGACATCTGTTTTCCTAGATAACGAAAGTGCATTTAACAGTTTATCGACGGATAATTTTTAATAAGAATGTCTACTAATGTCATGTACCCAGTTTTTCTCCAAAAATGTCTAAATCTTGAGCTACTCCATAAGCATAACTTGAGTCCGTGAAAACAATTGTTGCTGCTTTGCCCTTTTCTAATTTGCTTGCTTCAGTAATGGCTACAAGTTCAGCTCTTTCAGCAAACACATTGCCATTCATTTGTTCAGCCGATAATACTTTGCTGTACACACACAAAATGCTGCTACTATCAAGCCATCATCTTTTTGAACACAAGATCCATCAACAAATAAGAGCAACCCTGAATTTGATAACAAAACATCTTTTAGGTCTGATCTAGAAGGAAGCACATGCTACAAATACACAGTCATGGGGTATATGTTCTTTGTGTTTCACTGTTGCAGTCATTACATTTGGGTAATCTGCTTGCAGGTTGCCCTCAGTCGCCCTGATAACAGAGTCTTGGGTCCTGCGTTGGTTGCTGTCCCTTCTATGACGTCAGGTAGTCAGGGGTATAAAACATGCAGCCAACACCATTACATCAGTCTTTCTTGCCGTGCGGTGCCCGAAGCAGAAGCAGTTTGCAAGTGCTGGTCGGCAGACTCCTGAAATTTTCGTTTTCAAGTTTCAGAATCGAAGCCTTCAACTTAAAGCTAAGTACCCCGTTGGGGAAACTTTTTCTTGCTCCTTTCCGATGCCAGTAAAAGTTAATAATTGCATTACTTGTGGAAAGCAAATACCTCATAAAGATTTTCATTCATACTGTATTCCTTGCTTAGACCCTGACCACAACGTACCTTGCTGTCGGTTTTGTGGTTTATTTAATCAGCGCACTATCCGTCGTTGGTATATTTTTGCCTCTTACTATTTCGGTTCTTGGTTTAATTATCCAGAAATGTCATCAGTTAGCCATCCAACTACCGGGATTCCGAAAAAAAGTAAAGATAAAGACAGAGACAGGCTGCCGAGGTCCAAAATTGCCGACGACGCTTCTAAGCCAGTCACCATTTCGTCGGTACTCAATGAGGCACTTTTGCAGCCCCCGCTACCCGCTATGTCTGATTTGCAGTCCTCTACCGAGACCCATTCCTAGTCCAGTATGCTGCGAGATACTTAAACTATGGAACCCGCGGATGCCTCTACCTTGGATGGGTCCGGAGCCGCTGTGCAGGCACTGGCTTCTGAGGGTGTATTCAGGCCTATGGACATGCATATTAAATCAACTCCATCTCCTTTACTAAGGCCTGAATCTCTATCCATCTCTAAAAAAAAAATGATGCCCAGGCCACATGTTGAGGCTGCTATGCCGAAAAAACAAATGATAAATGGCTGAAGATCTAATAACTCTAATCAGGGGTAGTCAACCCCCCCCCCCCAAGAGGCCTAGGGCTGAGCTTGATTATGAATCTTAAGATCAGGATTCTTTCTTCTGTCTCTTCTGATGACCTGTATTTGTCTGTCTACTTATGAGGATTCTGATGCAGAGAATTCTATTCCCTCTGCTTCCCCTCCTGAGGATTTTTCTTTTGGGGAAACCTTACATACTTTAAGGGAGCATTTTCACTGGGAAAGCCAGGAATTTTCTGATTCAAAAAAGAGGCTTGGGGATTTCCTTCTACCTCAGCATTGGCCTTTGGCTATGCCTCCTGTACTAGACATTGTTGATGTTTTCTCAGAATCCAGTTTGGCTCCTGATTCCCTGCCCCCTGCTCCTAGTAAACCTGACAGATACTACAGAGTTCCTGAGTCCCACAAGTTCCTTTCAAAAATCCTGTTGCTGATCCAGAGACTATTTCTCAGGGGCCCAAGAGCATTAAGGCTTCTACTGCTAAAAATTCTACCCCTTCTGATAGAGACTCCAGGGCAGTGGATAGATAGGGTAAAAAAAGGTTTATACTTAAGCTACCTTGGCAATCAGAGCTTTAAACTGCCAATTTCATATGTTAAAATATCAGCAACATGTCATTGGACTGCTTAAACAGAAAGTGATGATTCCTGACTGTGTGGAAAATAAAGATTTACAGGACTTAATGCATTCTGCTGAACAAGTTGGAAAACATACTTTGCAATGTGGTTTTGATTTTTTTAGAGGCCTCTTGCAGGGCTGCTGTTACTGGATCTGTGCCTAGAAGGCATGCTTGGCTTAAGGAGCAATCTTTGCCTGATCATGTTAAAGCTAAATTGTTGGATACTCCTTTAAATCAGGACTGCCTGTTTGGCAACAAGGCTGAAGAAGTTCTTAAAAAGATGGAAGATAAAGCTAAATCTATGCAAACTGTAAAGATTTTTTACAAGTGCAACCTTCTAGATTTAGTAGGCACTGGCCTCTTAAGAATTGGTCCTTTCCACCCCCTTCCAGGTCTTCTCAAGCCAAACCCAGACACAGCAAAAACCCCAGGTTTCAGTCCTAGGGGACTCTCAGGACTAAGCAGTGGGGGGGGCCTCCACTTCCAAATCTGGGAATAACAAGACACCCACCTATGGTAAACAGTCTCAATGACTTCCTTTTAAAATTTCCAAGCACTTATCTTCTGACCGCCCCTTTGGGGGGAAAGATTGCTGTTCATGCAAAGAACTGGGAACTCATAACCCAGGACAAATGGGTTTTAAATAGTGTCCCAGGGATACAGATTTCATTTCCACACGTTGCCAAGACCAAATGGGTGGCCGGATTTGCCCCCCAAATCAGTGGGCAGAGGCTCAAAAACAAGTACTTTCTCTCAAGCATGGGGGCTATTCATCTGGTACCAGAAGAGGAAAAGGGACAAGGTTTCTACTCGAGTCTTTTCCTGGTACCCAGAAAAGATAAGTCATGGCATCCAGTCCTGGACCTGTCTACTCTAAACACTTTTCTGGAAATTCCAAAATTCAAGATGCTGACTCTTCACCAATTACTTCCTATGCTAGGCAAAGACGCCTGGTTGGCAACACTAGATATAAAAGAAGCATACCTGCACATCTCAATCAGGGAATCTTCCAGAAGATACCTACGCTTCAAAGCAGCAGGCTACATGCATTATAATTTCTCTGCACTGCCCTTTGGCTTATCTACTGTGCCCAGGGTATTCACAAAGTGCCTGGCTCCAGTTATTGCATTTTGCAGGCAAAGAAGTATTCAAATATACCCATACCTGGACGATTGTCTAATTCAGGCAGAAAACCAGGGCATACTTTTGAACCATCTGGCATTTGTAAAAAGGGTTCTGACTTGTCTGGGGTACACCATAAATGAAATCACAACTGGTACCCTGTCAACAAATTACATTCCTGGGAGCAAGCTTGAATACAACTTCCCAGATGGCTTAACTCACTCCAGAAAAGCAAATTCATTTGATAACCTATTTCAAACAAGTGGCCACAAAAACCCTGCTATCTGCAAGACAAATGCTACAAGCCTTGGGGTTCATGGCCTCCTGCATCCTTCTAATTCCATATGCAAGACTGCATATGAGGAAACTACAGTGGTATCTAAAAGGCCTATGGAGTCAACATTCTCACAGCCTAGAAACAATGATTCCTATCATACGTTGCCTACGGCTAGAGTTCCTCTGGTGGGCGGAGGCCTGCCACCAAAACAGGGGACTACCATTCACACTGCCCCCTGCAGCCCAAACCCTAACAGATGCATCAGACTATGCATGGGGGGCTCATCTGGCAGAGAAGTGCATTCAGGGCAAATGGAACCCAAGTCAAATCCACCTACATATCAATCAAAAAGAAATGTTAGCTGTACAGAATGCTCTGACAGCCTTCAAGGACTACATTCTTCCAGGACAACTAATGATAGACTGACAACACCACGGTTATGTGATACATAAGCAGGGGGGTACACATTCCTACCCCCTCTGCAGACTAGCCATGGCATTGAGGAACACAGCCTTGAGCTATCAAGTGCACCTACAAGCTCAATTCCTGCCAGGTAAATTAAATACACTGGCAGATGGACTAAGCAGAAACCTCATGGGCCCACACGAGTGGAAACTGGAACCAAGGATTTTCAACATGTTGACAAGCAAATAGGGGAGCCCAGACATAGACCTATTTGCCTCCCCCCAGAACTACCAATTGGACAAGTTTTGCACAAGGACTCCCCACAAACAAGCCTGGAAAGTGGATGCTCTATCCTTCAGCTGGAAAAAACTATTCCCACCGCTGCCTATACTCTCCAGAGTTCTACTAAAAGTCAAACAGGACAAACCAAGGATGATTTTGATTGCTCTAGACTGGCCGCGCCAGCACTGGTACCCCCTCCTGCGCAGTGCGTCAGTTATCTCCATGGCACCTGTCTCAGACCCCTTCCCTGCTGTCTCAGCAGGAGAACCAAATTCTACACCCTCAGCTTCCAACATTCAACCTTGCGGCCTGGCTAATTACTTAAACTCACCCTTATCATCCCTCAGCAAACGTGTGATGCATGTCATCTTAGAGGCAAGGAGGCCTAGTACTAGAAAATCTTATGCTGAAAATGGAAAAAATTCTGTGCCTGGAACCAGTCTCAAGGAGTGAGCACAGCAATGCCCAATTTACCTCAGATTTTGCAATACTTAACGGAGATGCTTCACAAGGGCCTGTCTTTTTCCCCCCATTAAAATCCATGCCTCAGCCATTTCAGCTCATAACAAAGTACCTCCCCTCTTCTCGCATCCTCTGCTCAATTAGTACCTCAGAGGGGCCAAAAATTTGAGACCACCCAAGCGAGCTGTAACCCCTGCTTGTGACCTTAACTTTGTATTGGAGAAACTCAACTCTGCCTCCTTTCGAGCCAGCTGCTACTGCAGACTTAAAATTTCTTTCTTGGAAAACCGCTTTCCTTTTAGCGATCACTTCAGCTAGAAGGATATCTGAATTACAGGCCCTTATGGCAGTGGAGCCCTTCATCATCTTCCATGCAGGCAGGGTGTCACTCGGGGCCATTCCTCATGCCCAAGGTGGTATCCAGTGTGGCTCTTATTCAGTCCATTCATTTGCCAACCTTCTTACCCAATCCACAGAACAAAGGGGAACAAATTCCACATTTCCTTGGATGTGCACAGACAACTTAGATTCTACTTTGACAGGACGAAACCTCAAAGAAAATCTGAACAAGTGCTGGTAGCATTCACTGCAGGGGCAGAACGGAAGACTATTTCAAAACCATTTCTAAATAGATAAGCCATTGCATTAATTTCTGCTAAAAGCACCATGGAAAACCTATCCCCCAGAGGATCAGATCTCACTCCACCAGGGCTGCATCTACTTCTGCAGCTTTTCTCAGAGGTGTTCCTACCAAGGACATCCTAGAAGCTGCTACCTGGAGTTCTGTACATACTTTCACCAAGCATTATCATTTGCCAATTTTTTCTAAATACAGAGCTGACTTGGCCACTGCTGTCTTTCAAGGCCTCATAGCTGGCCCTAATGCTATATAAACTCCTCCTCCCAATCATAACTTTGGGAATCTACCCAAATGTAATGACTGCAGCAGTGAAACATGAAGAACATAGTACAGTTGTGTACACCTATCATAAATGTAGATGTTAGAGTGAATTCATTGTTGCAGTCCTGGTTAACCTCTCTCCAGCCCCCTAACTTCTGGTTATACCTCTACTTTCCTTTACTATGTTTAAAAGCATTTTTTGGTGAATTTGCTTTTTGTTGGAGGTATATCTTGGTGTTTTTTATGTTTACTTGCTCTCCATTAGGGGGGCACCTGACATCTGGGGCAAGAAAAACTGATGTAATGGCGTCTGCTGCATGTTTTATACCCTTGACGTCATGGAAGAAGGGACAGTAAGTGACTGAGGACCCAAGACTTTGTTAATCAGGCCGACTGAGGACAACCTGCAAGAAAGATTACCCAAATGTAATGACTGCAACAGTGGATACACTCTAACATCTACATTTATGGTAAGTGTACACAACTCTATCTTCATCCACTGTGGGAATTTAAAAAGCAGGATTGAGAGGTGGGCATCTAATCTCCAAAGGAGGACTGTTAAGGACTGTTTATATTTAGACAATCTTAAGGCAGACAAATTTATTTTACATTTGTCTATTGGGAAAGTCCGACTGGGATCTGGGATAAGACGGATTTTCAGAAGAGGCCCAGGGAGAAGAGCTCTACTTAATTCCTTCTACAAGTTTTTGTCATCTCAATCTTAAAAAAAAAATATATATATATATATTGTGTGTGTATGTATATATATATATATATATATATGTATATATAATGTGTGTGTGTGTGTGTGTGTGTGTGTGTGTGTGTGTGTGTGTGTGTGTGGATGTGTGTGCGTATAGATGAGTGTGTGTGTGCGTATAGATGAGTGTGTGTGCGTGCGTATAGATGTGTGTGTGTGTGCGTATAGATGTGTGTGTGTGCGTATAGATGTGTGTGCGTATAGATGTGTGTGTGCGTGCGTATAGATGTGTGTGTGCGTATAGATGTGTGCGTATAGATGTGTGTGTGCGTATAGATGTGTGTGTGCATATAGATGTGTGTGTGTGCATATGTGTGTGTGTGCATATAGATGTGTGTGTGTGCATATAGATGTGTGTGTGTGTGTGTGTGCATATAGATGTGTGTGTGTGTAGATGTGTGTGTGCATATAGATGTGTGTGTGTGCATATAGATGTGTGTGTGTGTGTGCATATAGATGTGTGTGTGTGTGTGCATATAGATGTGTGTGTGTGTGTGTGTGCATATAGATGTGTGTGTGTGTGTGTGTGCATATAGATGTGTGTGTGTGTGTGTGCATATAGATGTGTGTGTGTGTGCATATAGATGTGTGTGTGTGTGTGTGTGCATATAGATGTGTGTGTGTGTGTGTGTGCATATAGATGTGTGTGTGTGTGTGTGTGTGCATATAGATGT